>NW_008240042.1:7971260-8068810 GCF_000691975.1 Corvus brachyrhynchos
TATTTCAAAACTAAAAAGCTTCTTAGCAGCAGCAATTAGTCTTTTTCTGCATAACTAGAGAAGTTCCACCTCACCCATGGTGTCAGAAGGCTGTTGACCAGAAAGGAAATTAGTAATTGATGTTAACTGTGTCATTAAGGAGGGCTCACAAAATGAGGGGTCTAATGGGATGTTGTCTTGAATGTAGCAGAGTGATGAATTTCACCTATCCTGTAGAAATGTCAACCCCTTGTTTCTATTCTTTCACTTATAGCAAGATGGGAGGAATTTTTGTAATGCAAATAGAAGAGATAGTGCAGCATTTTGGGAAAAAAAGGAACACTTTCCTTGAACGGTGGCCAAATTGCTCGGAGTGTACTACTGGAACTGGGTAATAGGTGAATACAAAATTATTGTGCTGCAAAAAATGCCTTTTTTTTTTAAAGAAAGCAGTAAATTAATTCCTAATAAATGAATTCAGTAAATTGTTCATCCCAAATGCTTTCTTCTATTTCCATATTGTTTATTTATGATATAGAGCTATGTGATTTCCAAATTCTATTATTTTATTTAGCCAATCTTTTTGCATTTTCTAAAAGCAAAACAAACCAGATTAACATAAAACAATTGGTATTGAGTTTTCAAAATGGTTGTCTTTGGCCAAATGCTAAATGATTTTTATTAAGCTAACTTTTCAAAATGGTTAATGAACACTTAAGTTATTAAGCACATTTTTCTTAACTGACCAATTGGGTTTGAAACCTAGAATTTCAAGATAAGGAAAGTAAAAGCCTTTTGAAGTGGTTTAGTGACCAGGCTTTTTATGGTGTCTATAGGAATTGAGTGTCATTTACTTGTCTTAAGGATTGTGTTGAACTCCGCCTTCTCATCAAAATACTTCGGGGAGACGGAAGAAATATGTTCCAAAGATGGAATAGGAAATTGAAGAATTACCAATATAAGCTCCCAGTGCATTTCTTCACTTCTGTAATTTTGCTCTTGATGGTAGAAGGATAGTAAAGACTGTAATACAAAAGTTATTATTCGTGGAAAGATACCTAAAGGTAAAACAGGGCATTTTTATACAGTGTGTGAAACAATGTATCAGTTGCTAGTAGCAACTGTGGTAAAATACTTTCCCTTGAAACTCCCACTTTTCACACGTCTGCAGTTTTCCTTAACATTCCCTCTCTAATACAAAATTTTCTGAAGAGTTCCCTTTAAGTCATTACCCAAATAAAAGAAAATGTGGGAATTATTGTCTACTTTTTTCTTTTTTTTTGACCAAGGTTTTTTGGTTCTGTTGGCTTTTTTATAGAAACATGAGAAAATTATCAATTGAATTGGATTATTACTAATTGAAGGTATTTGATTTTTCCAATATAAGCCCTAGATATGATAATTGGAAGCCTTGAATGGTCATATGAAAGTTAAATTAGTTCTTTTCTTTGAAATATATTCATGGTACAGAGAACATTATTATATGACTGCTGTGGAAGCTTTTTCATCAAATCAAATGATCAAATGTTAGTCTTGGATGTTTTAAGGTCTCTCTAAAGCTTTTGTAAGCTGTAATGTAAATGCTGTAAGTATTTGGATTGTGTGAATAAATTTATTTCTGATGGTTTTTCCCTGGGAGTGATTTAAGGGTCAGGGAAGCATGGTATAAGTCATTTTAGTTTTGGAGTACAGCGTGATTATTGTCAGTCTTATGCTCCTGGGCCGTTCTGTCAACTCCCGGCAAAGGAATGTTTCAGGATCACTCTGTATCCTCAACCCTAAAAGGACTTTACATTGTAAAATCATAATTAGTGGGATTGGAAAGGACCTGAGGAGGTCAGGCACTCATCCCTTCAGAATTCTAACACAAAATTTGGTAACATTTCTGTATTATGTAGATAAAGCAAGGTGTTAATAAATAAATAAATACAAGTAAAAAGATAGGGTGAGGGGAATTCAGTTTGAATATTCTTAAATCCCAATGAAAACCCCTCAATGTTTTCTTCAGAAATTAGGGAAACCAGAAATATTTTCCTTCCCACAATGGCCATTTTTCCTTCTGCAGGATTAATCCTTTTTTTTAAAGAATCTGTGTGCTTCAGGTGCATAACAGTACAAGTACAAATTAGGGCAGGTCATACAGAAGTTTTATTCACTATGGTCATAGTGAGAGAACTGTGGGACAGCATCTCCCTGCCCTGTGTCCCTTGTCCTCTTCCAGGTGGTTGCAGAGACCCAGCCTATGGACTGCTTCAGAAAAAAGAAAGAGGTGAGGGGAAAACACTCATTTCAATCTTAAAGCCAGGTGTCCGTCCCTGGGAGGGATGGACTCGAGTAGTGTGCTAACTGCCATGGCTCAAGTAAATAATGAGACTGTGTGGAGGCCGTAAGAATGGCCCACCTGGTGTTACTCTAGCTCATGAGTAGGGAGTTGGAGATCATCTCAGACTGTTAGCTTTTAGTTAAAAAGAATATTATTGTAGTAAAATGCTTTCTTAGCCTGATCTCTCAATTATAAAACATTAATTTTACCACCACAGTGTCTTTCCTTTCGAACTTTCCTCACAGGTCAGATTTTCTAGGTCTTATTGTTCTCACTTGTGTATTGATTTGCTGTGTTAGGGGTTTTTTTTCTCATTTGTTTTTTCTTTTTTTGAACACACTTCTGCAGCTTCCTCAAGAGCATCGCACAAATTAAAAGAATTAACTGATGTTTTTTATGGGCTGAACACCACTCTGCACATCCCAGTGTGATGTTTATCTTTCTCTCTAAAAACATAAGTGTTTACTTGTGTCGAGTTTGTGACCATTATAATATGTAAATTGTGTTCTGCAAAAAAATATTACCTAACTTGTCCTTTTTCATCTTCTGTTATAGAAAATATGCTGCACCAGTGGGACAGTAGTGTTTTAAGGATTCATAAGTTTATAATTATGGTAAACAATTAAGAGCTCCTATGGCACTTCTGCTTTCAAGATTAGAAGCTTGCTCTCCTGTGTGTTTCCCTCTCCTTTTATCATAGGAAATTACACTGTTTCTGTAGTGGCTCCCATCCCAGACCTCAACATATTTTACAAAAATTAATGAGGGAACGTCAGCACTGAATTTTTACATAGAGATTCTAGGTCCTTAGGGGAAATGGTTTCTTTATTATGAGTCCAAACAGGTCAAACAGTTTCCTGTATGTTGTCTGGCATTAGTCAGTGATCTATAAAGTTTAGCATCGTTTTTATTCCCAGTGAAGCTAATGAGATTAGTCATATGAGGCAGTCTATTTTAGCTGAAATTATCATACCTCAGTGAGGGCTTGTCTAGCACGTGAAATCCAACTACTGAGGCTTGTGTGATTGTCATCTTGGTACTGTTAATTACATCAGCCATTAGTAATGTCTGGTTTTCAGAAGCCACCTTCTGATTTTCTTGGATTAGTAAAGACAATAAGGTATCAAAAAATTTTAAAAAAAAAAAAAAAACCAACAAAACTCAAAAATGGTCCTGGGAAGGTAATTTTTTTTTCATTTTTTTTGAGAACTGTGGAGGGAGTTTTGTTTCCATTGTGCTTTTTTGGGTTGGATTTGTTGGGGGTTTTTTGTTTGCTTTTTTTGAGGTGTTAGCTTTCGTTTGGTTTTGTACTCCTGAAGTTCTTTTAGTTTTGAAGTATGAAATGCTGCTGTGTCACAGCTAATGTACCAAATAAATTCCATGGGCTGGGCTTCATCTGGGAAAATCAGAATGTTTTTCTGCCAGAGATATAAAATTTCTTTTCATGTTCTGTAATTTCTCTCAACCCCAAAAATGTTGTGGAATTGATAGGGGGTCTCTTGTGTCCTTATCTGGTATTTGTATCGTTAGACTTCATTCACCCAGAACTGAAGTTTCTATTGTTTGAGTAGTGCAAAAAGGAGTAAATACTGAACCTGTATTAATTTTATTTTCTCCTTGGTTGCTGCTTGCATTACTTCTAGCCAAAAAAGATACAAAAGTCTTCATATGTGTCAGAGGTCTAACTGTAGGGTGTTCTGTAGTCAGTTGAGAATGGTTTATTTGACAGAGAGAGTGAAATCTTCTAGATGTCATCTTGGAAGTCACAACTGCATTTCTTCAAATGCATTTTCTTATCAATGTAGCAGCAATTCGTGCAATGAAGGGAACAGTGAATTGAAACAATAGATTACATTTTAATAATGCTTGACCCAAAATGCACCAGAGACATCTTTCTTGCTCAGTGAAGTATGGCACTCTCATCCCAATCTTTTCTCTAATTTAGAAAGCTGTGACACTGACATAGCAGGACTGCAATTTCAGCACTTGGAATGCAAGTTCTGGTGATCTAAATCCAGCAAAATATAAGTGGTAGCAAAAGCCTGCCTGTTTAGACTGCTTCCACTCACTTCTAATCAAGTATTCCCATGAGGTGGATTTTAACTTTCTCAGTTTTCTTTATGTAATGTTTGATTCAGACCTTACTGCTTGTTCATGTTAAAATAATTTATTTTACTGTTATTTAATAGCATGAATACTGTATGTAGTCTGTGTTTTTTATACACTAGATCTGGTTCAAGTAGCTGGAGAGGGTGATGCCCTGTGTTATTCACAGTCTAGGCAAGTTTAGGAAAAAAAACCATTCGAGACATGACTGGAAAGAAGATATTGTTCCCTAGTGCCTCAGTCCATGAGTGCAGTCAAATAATTCTCATAGTTGCTCATTATTATCTAGTTGCAAGGAGTTGCTTGAACAGTTGAGCAGTGAAATGCAATGCTTAGAAATATTTGGAAAAGGATTGTACATTTGAATTTTGACACTGCACTTTTACTTGCAGCTAATGCACAGATTAATTCTGAAAGACGTAACTCTGTCCACAGTGTAATAGAAAAAATGTTTGCTTCTAGATAATTGCATTTTTCACATACTACTTGCTATGACAAAAATATTCAAAACCTCGTTGTTAAATCTCGAATACCAAATAACATAGATTTCCTAGTCTCTGGGATTTTTTTTAAATTTGCCAAAATTTTCTAAATTTCAAAAGGTGCTTCATGCTATTTAGCTTTGAATGTAGGGCACCATTGAAGCGAAGAATAGCAAGGTTGGGTTGCTTTTGTGCATTTGCAATTGGGGCCCCAAAACATTTTTTTCAGCTACTGTCAAAAAAATAGAAGAGTAGTAATACCATTTTTGTATGTTAGCTGTGGAGTTCCCATTTCCTCTTTGGGGATTTTGGAAATTGTAGTGATAAATTATACTTTCTTTTTTGAACACTGTTTTCCAGTATTCTGAAGATTAGTTGTAGAAAGCAGTCTTTCTTAGCTGAAAAATTTCTGTCTGAAGAATTGGTCAAGGTGAGGTATTAATAGAAATTTCCACTATGTTGTGTGCTGGGAGGTTTCTCACAGTTCATTTCCCCCCAACATTTTTCTATGATTTCCCTACATTTGTGGAATTTGTTCTCCGTTAGTAAACAATGTGAAAGCTGATTTAACTCTAAAGCTGACTCCACATCAAACACTTTAAGAGAATTATTTTTAAAAATAAAGACATTTAAATAACAAATGGAAAGTTACCATAAGAGATTTGTACGAGGGAGAATAGTTGATGTGTACAGCCAGTATCAGGATACCTGATTTGCTAAAAGAATCACTGCTAAAACACCTTGAAACAAATTTCATTTTATTTGCATTTCCAGCAAACAAAGGTGATCTGCTAAGGTGGAGAAAATAACCAAGAGAACAATAATTTTACACTTATTCTAAAATATGGTGAGAAGAGAGCTCAGTCTGAAAGCAGAAGACCATCAAGATGAAACTGTTCTGAAAACACCTTAGAAACATAATATTTGAAAGGATCACTTGGTCCAGTGCCTGTCATCCTTCTGACTATAAAGAAAGAGAAGGCATGATAGCAAAGGATTGGAGGTAATGAGTATTGAAAAGTAGGTTTCTGTCAAATAACAAAATAATTAGGTAGAAGAAGTTATTTAAAGGTCTTGAAAAGAGACAATATCTAAACCACAACACAAAATTATTTTGATGTAAAATACAGATATGAAGTGAAATAAGGAAAAATTTAGTTTTGTCAGAGATGCCTAAATCAGAAAAGAGCTGTACTGTAAGTGGTAGTTGCACTGTCTTGGCAATGGCACATATAAAAGGGTGACACAAACATAGAGAGACAAAATTAAAAAGATGGATTAAGTTCCAGTGAATAAAAGGCCATAAAAATGTCCTGTTTATCATATTAGGTATGAAAAGAAAACAAAGAAAAACCATAAATCCTTTCATTGAGGAAGAGGAAATAATTAATAGTTCATATTAAGCTAAAGAGGTCTATTTTCTTCTGTGCTTCAGGCCTTTTAAAAAGAAAGATACTTAGAAAAATGTAACATAGTAAAGTCAAGAGTAGAATGAGTACATAGACCCAGAGCAGGAAAAGCATGAATCAGAGAATATTTATCCCATCTCGGTGTATTTAAGTCATTTATGTCTGATGAGGTTTACCTACAATCCCTCAGGAACTAACCGGATCAATGGCTCAGAAACTGGCAGTGTTTATCTTTGAGAGCTCATAGAGAATGGGTTGGCCCCAGTGGGCTGAAGAAGGGCAAACATAGTAATTAATCTCTCAAAAGAGGAAAAGCAAGCATGACTGATAGTACAGTTTCTCTTTCCTTACTCCAGGAGTTGAAAAGAGGGTAGAGAAAAGTTGGAAACAACTGGTTCTTAAGAACCTAAAGAACAAGAACAAGCCAATATGAGTTCCCAAAGAAAAAAATAATGTTAAACCAGTGTGACTTCTTTGCATGTAGGGTAATCTTCCTAGCATGTGTGGTATGGTGAGTTCTTTGGTAGCCTTGCAAATGACTTTCAAAAAAAGAAATCGTAAATAATGCAAATGCCAGATCATTATATGATACTTCATCATTGGTAACTGTGTTTAGAGTATTCATCAATAGTTCTCTGTGATTATATTAAGAAATAGGAATCACAGTCCCAAAGGATGTAAAATTATATTTTAAAAAAATTTCTGAGAATATGCAAGATCAATTCTTTATAGATCTTTAAAAGAAAATGTCAGTTCTGTGGTTTGTAAGGATGTGACTCTTAACTGAGACAAGCTATCGGGGAGGCTTTTCGGAAAAGTTACAAAGAAAAAGGGGGTTATGTTGCTTTTGGTAGCATTTAAGTATGATCACATTTCCACTACAGAAATGACGTATCCTTTGGTAAATTAATTTGTTTTAGTTTGGCGCCTGTCCCAGTAGTCAGTTTCTGAAAGGGTAATGTGAAACATGATAACCTTTGTTTTACAACAACCTTTATTCATGTGGGCATCCAATCAGGCCTTTTCTCCTGTTCTCTCTCAAGGTCTTATGTTCTGTCCTGAAGTTAAATACTTCGCATTCGGGATACTTCAGTTCTTGTCATCAGTTCTGGCTGTGCTTAGGGCTGCGGTAACCTTTTGCAGTAGTTAGTCATAGACCAGTGCTGACTATCATTCCTATTGTGGATGTCTCTTTCTTTGCTAAGTTATTTATATTCAGATTGTTGCTGGAAAGATAACTAATTTTTTTTTTTGCTAATGTTTAATAAGAGTTGCAAGAGAAATATTTTCCACCTGGCAGAACATTTCTCAAGCTGTCCTACACATTTGACTGTTCCAAAGAAGATTGGTACTGAGATTGGCAGTCACTGGGCAAGGAAGACTGATCTCAGGAGGCTAAAAACCCTATAGCCATTTTTAAAGTTTTCAGAAGCTTCTTTTGCACTAAGAAAACTCTGCCTGGATGTTTGTTTAAATGGATTTCCCAGTAGGAATAAACCTTTAAAGCTTTCAAATGACAGTTGGGGCTTTCTCCTTTGGAAGGCAGAATTCAAGATAGCTTTTGTTGGAAAGACCATTTTGAAGATTTCATTTTGTATGTCAAAATAAGGCTCTTGAAGTTTAAGTGGCCATAGGGAATTTCTTCTTCCTGTGCTTTTACTCTCAGCCAGGAGAGCACCCAGGACTATTGTGTAAATGAGCAGGGAATATGGATTACTAGTCAGTATTTCACATATGTGAACTAGTTGGGTTTTGAAATTTTATTTTTATTTTTACTTTAACACCTATTGCTAGTAACTCAACCAATATGATTAAAAAAAAAAATTAAAAATCAGCTGTCTTATGTCATATTATGTCTCCTCTCCCATAGCTGGTAACTGCAGCACCAATAACTCAGTCATCGGAGGATGAACAGCAAAGGTGTGATTTCAGATCTTGATTCCATTGACATTAATGGGAGTCTTGCCATGGATGGTTTGTGAAGAGAGGAAAAAAATCATTGTTTGCCTTCAGAAAACAATAATGCTGGTCTTCTGAAAGCATGAACAATAGCTTTGTGTGAGCTATATCAGGGAAGATAAAAAGCAGAGTAGAATCTTCTCTGGGCTCTGAATGACTCTTAGATGTTGGAAGTGTTTGAAGCTTTTTTTTGACCAGGTCATGCATGATTTCTCTTGGTTCTGTATTTACATATAAAAGTCTCTCTCTTTTGCTCAGGTCAAGTTATGACCATAATTGTTGCATGAGGTTTGCATATATTCTAGCAGTCATCTTTATTTGCTTCCATATGCAACTTGCACATACTTTTTGTGTATTTACTACCTAAAGAAGCTTCACGGAATTCAGAATGGCTGAATCGTTACAGTTCTGGGTGATCCTGTCTTGTATTACCAACATCTAACTGGCAAGAATGCTTTGTTTGCCCTCTGGTTTCTTTCCTGCTCGTCTTACAACCCTAAACATTGCATGATTCCACCACTGAAGGATCCTTATTGCTTCCTCACAAAACTACATTTCAGTTTCTAGTGCCACAGTTACAACTTTTGCATTTTTCACTGTATTTGTTTTATATGCTCAGCCTTACAAACCCCATGATTAATGACTTTTTATTCATCTTTAATTTCAAAATGAGGACATAATTATATAGACAGGTAACTTTTGCTTCATTTTTGAGGAGTTGGGACAGTCATTGAATAACATCTGCGACTGACACTTTTACATGGTTTTGTATTTTTAATTGTAGATGATGTTCTGGGGTAGCCTCTGATACTGTATTGTCAGTTTGAAGGGAGTTAAATCTATTTATAATTATCCCACCTTTCTTGTAGAAAGTACCACAGCAGGCTGCGTTTTTCAGGGCTTAGGGTGAATTTTTCCAGCTCTACTTTGAGAAATGTGATTCTCTCTTCCATGAAATTAATTCCAGTATAATTTTTTTTTTTTACTATCACAACATTTTAAAACAAAAGGAACCGTCAGAAAGCAGAGAACTAAATAAAGGGGTGCATAATTTATTTACCAAGCCTGAGACTCTTACTGAGTTACCTGAAAGGATTTAAAGGTGGACACTGATCAACTGGCAGATGAAGAAGGTATTGAGAGCAATAAAATATTGAAAGAATTAACACCAAAGTAAAGTAACTGACAGCCTGAATTAGAACAATTACTTCCTTCTTCATAGCCTTTGGTTAGCCTGGCCCTTGAATTTGAAGTGACACGGATGATGGCTGCTTGATGCTGCTTGAGTTCTGCCTTGCTCTGTGGAAGAGGTGTCTCTTCCTACTGTATTAATTTAGCATGCTTCACTAAGAGACAAGCTTCCAGGCTTTCCTTAATTTACTCTGGTTCTCCTTCAGAGAGTTCGTATTCTTTGCATTTTAAGTTCCCTTGATAATAGGATGTTTCCGGCTTAAAGCTGCATGGCACCTTTCCATGTCGTTTTGTGCCAGCACAATTCTGTATTCTGCGTTGCTCAATCAAGGTTGCAACATCCTGATGTTATTGTCACAAAAAAAAGTGGAACTAGAAAATTTGGTTCTTAGATAATGGAAGTGCTTTAAGGATATGACCTTACCAACAGTTATTGATCATAGAAGGTGGTTGGAACTAGATGATCTTTAAGTTTCCTTCCAACCCATTTCCTAAACCAATCCATGATTCTATGATCATCTGCCTTTGGGGATCATAGTATTGGGCACTACAATATAAAAAAGACATTAAGCTATTAGAAAATGTCCAAAGGAGGACCATGAGGATTGGGAAGGTACATCCAGGCAAGCATAACGTATTTCAAGCTCAGGATAGGGTAATCTGATTTTTTTTCTCAACTCAGTATTGCAGCTAATCTATTTCTTTTTGCTTTCTGGTGATTCTTTAAGTCACAACTGCATAGCATGCACATAAGATGAACTGGTTTGTAATTTTAATGTGTCATGTACTGTGTGCCCAACTCTGTGCTGTTAGGGCTTAAGATGCAAAACTAAAATATCTGAGATAAGGCCAATATAAAGAAGGGGAAAAAGTTCAAATAATGAGTGCTGATCCATAGTCTGTCATCGGAACCTAATAGATATTTTCAGTCTTGTGAATATATTCTTTGTAACTCTTAAATAGTACTAAATCAGTCATGAAGATTATAAACTGAGAAAGCGAAATGCACTAATGCAGTGTTTTAAATTTTCATACCCTTTTGAGTGCTTGTGTGACCTTTACAAGATAAAATAAGCTTATTAGGTTTTGTATGCACAATTCAACAGTCAGGTCAACTTCCAGGACTAATGAGAGAAGGAGAAAGTGAAATTTATTGATCTGTTGGATGCAGTTAACTGGCAATTTGGCATTTGTGTGCCCCCTTATGCATTCAGATATTGCCAGTTAACTTCTGTAGAAGCACAGTCATGTCTACTGAGTTTCTAGTTGAGCACTTTGTGGCTTTTTTCTGCAGGTAAAATGGTTATGGATTGGAGGAGACTTTATAGTTAGAGGCTAACCTGATATTGCCCTGAACTTTCCTGTTCTCATTCAGTACAAAGGAGAAAAAAAAGACCCCTGTGTTTTTAAATCAAGGGAACTGACCTATAATTCACTTGTGAAGTTCTACTGATGGAAAAGAGGTTTCGATTTTAATGTGAATCAGCGTCTAGGTAATGAGCCAATATCTTTGAATCATTCAAGTACTTAATGGCTATGGTAAAATTTATGATACTGCTGGGATTGTGGAAGCTTCTAGAAACAGCAGAGTGACAGGTTAACAATCACTAACTTTCTAAGAACAGTTGATCAATCTAATAGCACAGTGTCTGCAAAATGAATCATACTACTTAACCTTACACATTGTCAGATGTTATTGGTCTTTATTGGTCTTTACAGGTCTTTACTGTTTACATACTCTCAATTTTACTTGTTTCTATGATATTCACTGTCTGATAATTCAAATTCTGTGATGGGTTTACTGGTGAAATGTCACACATGAGGTTCATTAATTGTTTCTGTTTCTCTTCTTAGACAAGATCGTAACTAAAGTATGTGTATAGAGTAAGTAGGCCAGGTTTTCTAGCTGTGTACAGCGGCAGCAGCTATGAGCATCTCAGCTTATCTGGCATGGGTGCATTTGTATAACTATATTAGTTTGTATTCTTTTCACACTTTGTCCATTTAAATAGTGGAACTCGTATGCAATTAAAAATCTAAATAGTGGGCCTTCTTAGTGTTGTGACAAAACAAGTGTGGAGTGTGTCTGAGTTTTGTACCATCCAAAGTTACAAATGTAGGTATGGACCATCACAAATAACACTGTACTGCAGGAAGCTAAAAAGTAGGTGATGATGAATATGACCTGCTGTGCAGTATTACTGAATTCTTGAGAGAATAAAATGCTACTTGAGTATCTCTTATTGCCAAGGCTTCTGTTTTGCTGAGAAGTGCAGTGTGCTTGGAGGAATGGATAGCCTAATATTTGCCATCCTGGAGGATGTTTTGTGGAGAGAGCTCTAAATGCTAAATAAGGATGTCTCTCTCACTGTTAGACCCCATACACTCAGCTGTATGTTTATCTTCTGATTTTTCAGCTTCAGGTTTTCAGCACGAGAAGATTTGAGGATTTTAAAATTTCATTTTATTATAATTATAATAAGATGTAAATATCTTTATTATTGTGTATGCAGAATAATACTCTTTTTGCAGTGCAGACCATTCTGGAAAGAGGAAGCAAGTCAAAATTTCGGCCAAAAATCTGGTTGGCTGAGCCATGCAAGGTGTTATGAACAAACTGAGCCATTAAATTTACTTGTAAGTTCAGGGTAGCACAAGAAATATATCTAGAGGCTATAAATAAACTACAAATAATTTACAGTTCACCATCGTGTTTTCTCCATTCATCCACATATTACAATCCTTTCAGAGCAAAGATACTTTTAGCATGTGGGTCATATCAATTTAGTATTTATTGCTCAGGAGATGGTTGGCTTGCTGATACTGTGTATTTTTCTTCACTAACAGTAATGAAAAGCTTCTGGTTGCTAGATACTTGCTAGATAAACCTACATGTTTAATAATGCTGGGGTTTTCTGGTCGTTTTTTGGTGGGCTTGGGGCAGGATTTTTGGGTGATGGGTTTTAGTAGCTAGTGACATAGCTGGCCTACAGAGCTCATAGGTTTCAATGAGACTTACAGGTTTCAGTCAGTTGTTTCTGGTGTTATATTCTGGCCCTGGAGTCAGAGAGCTTCAAAGGGAAGGGAGCCTTGTGTAGAGAAAGGAGACAAAGACTTTTTCAGACTCCTTCTTTGAACAGGCATCGTAAAATTTTTAGGTGAACCATCAAATAGAGAAATCCGTCAGAATTAAGATATAGCTTTATAGGGGAAGAATCTTGGCTTAAACTTGAGAACTATTTTCAACCCCCAGGGAAATCAGTTTATTTTATTTTATATTTTAATGGTACCCCTTGGGTTGCATTTCTTAATAGCACATTCTCTGAAGAAGTTGTTTCTTAATGCAAATGCAATGATGATAAAATAGGATGAGGGTCTTTAAAGCAATAATAATGTATGAGATATATTAGGCATTCTGATTTTTTTCTTTTTCATTGAGTATGTAAGTTTTCTTTAGATATTGTTTCTGGTTGCTTTCCAGATGTTCTGAAATGCCCAGAGGCCTGAAAAATACTGTTTTGTTCTAAGGTTGAAAGCTAGTCCTAACTGTTACCAAGTTTTCCGCTCATTTCCTAACACTGCCAGAAACTGCAATTAAAAGTATGAAGTGAAATAAATTGGTAAATATGGGGTTTTATAAGAGTGTGTTGAAAGAAAACCCAGAAGTTAAAAAAGGCCTTTTCATGCAGTTGTAGACTAAATCTGAGGAGCTAGTTCTGTTTGAGCAAACCATACTGAAGCAAACCCTCAGTATTTGTGCAATTTTTATCTAGTGCAGCTCGCAGTAAATGTTTTAGGATGCTTTTGAAATATGGAATAAAATGTACCTATTTAAAATCTACAGAGGAAATCATTATAGCTAAGTTAATGATCAATGTTTATTGCTATACTGTTTATTAATGTTGGATTTATTCAAATTAAATTCGGTTGATGGTCTTTTCAGATAATTTAAATAAAGTTCCATATGAAAATGTTTCTACAATTTTAATACATGTTTAATGAAATAAGTGCATCTTAATATTAGTGTAAATTTGAGAACTGTTCACAAACTTGTCTAAAGGAAAGAGATTTTGAGTCACAGATATTTCTTATCTTTCAGACGTTTACACCCATTTCTTCCCTTAGAAATATTTTTCCACTTCTGCCTATCAAAATCTCATGTCCTCTCCTTTTGTTCCTTGTTGACCAAGGATTAAAAATGAGAACCCAACCCATTCCTAGCATGGAAAGTTTTGTTAGAGCTTGTAAAATTTGTGTTGTCTGTTTTGTTTCCTTGCCTTCAGCCTCATTCTCTGGAGTTCCTCCAGTCCCTTCTGTGTCGTGTCAGTTTTTCATAGGGTGACCACCAAGACACTCCAGCATCTCAGATTATGTGCCATTTCATAATTTGGTGCAAACTAGCTGACAACTTCTTGCTTGAATGTAATTTTCATTCAAAGCTGCTTTGGGTTGAGTGTTGAAACAACAGAGATGTCTGAGCTAGTTTAAGAGTAGGGGAAAATCTTTTTCAGGCGTTAGAGCCTTCAAGCATATCCAGGCCTCAAAAGTCAAAGCAAGTGCTTTGTCTTTTTGGTCCTGTAATTGTCTATTGCATTGTGGGCAAAGCCTCTCAGTCAAGCCTGCTCCATGGGTTGAAGTCTGTTGGAATAGTGAACACTCATAAGTAGGTTGGTTCTTTCTTTTTCTTCTCACATATCCAGCCTCTGTCTCTGCACTCAGATAAAGATTTTGGTTATCATTATATCAACATGTATGTGTGTGTGTATATATATATATAGTTATTTATTTATATATATGTTATGTTAATTACTGTTTACAGAAAGGTCTGCAAATTTCAAAAATGAAAAGGGGGCTCATCTAAAACATGGGATGTTAGTAATTCAAATAAAACAAACCAGACAAATTATTAAAATGGTTCCTTTCTACCTCTACCCTGTGCCATTATACTTTCAGAGCAGAAAACCAGACCAAGTTAAATACGAGCTTTTCAACATGGTAAACATAGGCAACATGACATCTGAGAGAGATTTCCAAAGCTCCCTTATGAAGTATGGACTGAGCAGTTTCTGCTAGCTGCAACTTGTTACTCCTCTGAGACCTTTCCCTCTAATTCAAGTAGAAGAAAGAAGGAAATATAGAATGCAAATACAGTGAGAAGCATGGAATGGGGGAAGAAGAGCTTGAGAAAGTCCTTCCTGAAGATAAATTTGTTCTCTTTTCTTTCTCAAGTCTGAGCAGATTTGAGCTTCTCAAAGTTATCTTGGTTTCCCTCAAGCGACCAGATTGTAGCACATTCTTTTAGTTTCATTGTTGCCTATAGCCATCTTGCTTTAATGAGCAGTTTGAAATCTTTGGGATGAGTTGAACTGTTAGCTCCTAGAAGCTTATCAAGTCTAGAACTGAGCTGTCGAAGTGTTTTAAAGACAGCTCTGGAAGATGAAATACAACTGTGGGAGTGAGCAGTTAAAAGCAGTTCCCTGCTGCTTTCTTCCATCTATTTGGTCTTTCTTTTCAATTTTTTTTTTGTATTATTAATAGAAGTAACTAAGAATTAAATGGAACAAGAGATAATCATGAGATTTAGCTAAGTGTAATTCAACTAAGTTGCTGCAGTATCTTTTTCATGGCCTGAAATACAGCTGGGTTGAAGAGTTCAGGTTCGCATTTACATACAGTATGTTTGACTGTTGATTCTGAATTTAATTTCTGACAGCACTAAATGCCTTAATGGAATACAGACGTAAGAGCAGAGATGACTTGCTTTTAACAGCTCATCCTAGGAGGCACACAACCCCAGAGTGATTCATGTAGTGAAACACTTAAAGGCTGAGCCAATTTTGTTTCCTGCCATTCTTTCGAAGGGAAAGGAAAAGTGTGTTACCATGTACTACTGTGTCCTTAGGGCTGCACCATCCTCTGATGGCATTAAGCCTGATCTGAATCCAGAGACCAGTGATAAAAATGGTTAGGAAGAAAAAAAAAAAAAAAAAAAAAAAATCAGAGGCGAGACTGAAAGATCTAATAATAACTTGAAACAAAAGGAAGGGTATGTAGAATTTCTATGCCATATTCTTTTTTTGGTTTTGATTCTTCTTTACATTGTGAGCCTAGATGGTGTAGATTATTTTAAATTTTTTTTTCTTACCATTTTTCTCAGTTCTTTCACTGGAGATCTTCCCAGTGCTCATATCTCCTTTGGCCCTTAATCACAAGGATTTCCTTCCCACTGCTCTGCCAGATGTCTGAGTTAAATGTATTCACCAAAACAGAATATTTAAAAAAAAAAAGCTGAGCAAAAGTAACTTTTTTGCTTATTAAATCATATATTGCTACTTCATAGTTCTGAAGACACAATTCTTACAAGATTTTCAGTGCTTATTTGTCTGAGGGGAAAGAAGTACTACAGATTTTTTTTTTGAGGCTTGTGTCTTTCCAGAGACACTAATTATTGACTTGCTTTAAAATATAGAAAGATATAAATCATTTACTACTTCCTACTTCTGTATATCACTCAGACATCCATGTAAAAATCTTTTAAAGATCTTTCCCAAGGAAATTTTTCAGCTTTCAAGTACCATCAAGGTTAGACATGCACTAAGCAGGGTTGGCCCTCAGACTTCTTAAAGATAGGGTAGGCAAGAATCAATTTTTTATTATTTTTATTCATTGAAAAGTTTTTTTTTTTGGTATTTTTGTCAGTCCAAATGGGAAGAAAAATGACAGGGAAAAGTATTTTGAGGTAACTGGTAGAGAATATTGTGTTCTCTTGAGATGTGAAGGATCCAGCTCCATAATCAGGTCTTTAGCTCTGTCTTAACCAGGATTTTCATCTTGGGCTTCAGAAGTTTTATTGACTATTGTTTGTTGTCCAAACAAAGGCTTTAAATCTGGAGAACTGGCACTGTTTGGGGAAAACATGTTCTTTGAAATACTTTGAGACGCAGCAGGAGAGTACTGTTGATACAACTAAACTAATCAGAGCTGATGATAATATTTGTATGTCACTGCTTCTCATGTCAAGATTTAAATCCAGGGTACTGTTGCTGTCAGGTGCTCGTAACAGATTAAATCTGGTTGGAATTTCAAAACATTTGTTGGATTTCCAGGTTAAAGTGCAGCCAGTGTCATTAAAAATCATTGAGCACTTGTGTTTTGGCTTGCAGGGAGGCAGAGTGCTTCACTGTCAGACTCTGGATGTTATGTCAGCTCCCTGCTGGCTTCTTGTCATGAAAAAGAGCAGCTGGGAAATTGAGAATGGGCACATGGCTACTGTAAAAACTTTTGTCAGAAGCCAGGCTCGCCTCAGTAGTCTGTGGGACTGCTAGAGGAGGTATTAATGCTGTTTAGATTTGGATCCAGAAAAACTGATGCTTGTGTTCCTTGTGTGGAAGCTACAGATGCCAGTGTCCTTGTCCGTCCTTCTTCTGTGGTGTTTGGTGCGTTGAGGAATCCATTCAGCGCAGGTAGCTCGGGGTGCAGCTGCAGGTTCAGCTCTGGGGGCAGGAGCGCGAGCCCCCGGGTAAAGGACGTGGAGGTCTGAACAAAGGGCACAGGGACCTGTGGCCCAGCCAGGGGACCGGACACCCAGGGACACAGCAGGAGCTGGTGATTCCAGACTTTCCCACCCTTACACTGTGAGGATGTGAAAGCCCAGGGGCTCCTTGGTTCTGGGTCCCTCCTTGAGGAACCAGCTTGAGCTATTATTTTGTTATTTAGTCATGGTGCAATAACTAAATTATTTTAATGATCAGGATGTCTGAGACTGTGCTATGGGATTAAGTCAGTAAGGAAGCCTGGGGGGAGTGTGGGGTGTGTAGTTGTGAAGGGGCCTTGGTCCCATCTCAGGTGGTGTGAGAGTGGCTGCCAGAGGAGCTCCAGGATGGTCAGACAGGGAAGCTTCCTTAATGCTGCCAGCTGCGGGAGTGTCACATCAGCCCTGGAATTGTTACGGGCTTTCTAGCTTTTTCAAATGTTTGTCGTGGTCTTCCAGAAAATTTTTGTTTCCCTGTCCATTTTTACAAGAGAATATCAGATCATCTACCGACTGTGTTGGCATCAGAAGGAAATGAGCTTCAAGGCACAGCTCTATGAAGCTGTTATTTTTTCTCTTCTGTTAGTATTCTGTGAAAGCTATCAGAAACATTCTCACAGATTTTCTCAACCTAAAATTTAGCCTGTCAGTGTGGCCATACTGAAAATGAATAGGAAGGAAAAAAAATACCCACAGCACAAAAACACTCAAGTCAATACATAAGAGAAAAAAATCCAAACCCTGTACAATAGAAAAGCAAGGTGTATCAGTATAGAAAACATAAGAGTCTTGTTTGTTTCACACTGACTCTTTGAACTGCTCCTTGAACAAAGGTTTAACAACTGTCACTGTCATTTGAGTCAGTTTGCTGACATTTTGCTGAAGGAGCCAAGAAAACAGATCTCAGTAATAACTCTGACTTTTATTTCCCTCTGTGGTAGTACAAGGGGTATCATCTAGTGTTTAAGGTTTTTGGCCCTCACCAACAGCACCTTTTTTCCTGCTTGAGAAGAATGTGAATTTTTTTATTTGTTGTTGTTATTATAATATACTGGTGCTCAACCGTGGTAATGATTCTTCAGAAATAAGCATGTTGCCTCACCTGCAAAGTTCAGTACACTATATAATAGGATTTGAATTTTTTTTCTTTTCCCCCAGTGATCTTCCTTATATCTATGAAAACTGTAGAACGTCAGGGAGCCAGCTAACTTAGGAAACATACTTTGAGCTTTACAGTTCTAATTATGACAGGGACAAGCATCATCATTTGGACTGGGAAGCAAGTACAAGGGCCATGGTTTCTCTCTGAACAGTAGAAAAAAGCATTTTTCTATTCCTAGTCCCCATGGACAACTCTGGTCTTTTAGCACTCCAATGCTATAAGGAGTTCCAGCAATCCTTTTATTATTTATTATTATTGTATTATTATTATTTTATTTATTTTATTACCCTGTTGGTTTTTTTGCACAATCCCACAGCAAACAGCCACAGGGTGATATTTTTACCATATTCATGCAGAATTAATGCAGATCTATAGAAGAATTTTTATGCCAAGAAGATCCATGCTCTAAATTTTTATTTTTCATTTTGGATCATTTATTTCTGGTTAGGAGGTACTGTTCAGATATCAAGACCAAATTTCGCTTACTGTTCAGGGAACAGATGTTTGTCTTGCTGCCTAAGCCGTATTTTTGAGCTTTTCAGGTGAAGATTCATTGTAGTAATATTAACTGCCACTTTGACATGCTAATTATAAACCCACGTAAGTTTGGATAGGATACAGGCCTCTTTGCTTTATGATGCATAGCCTCACAGCTGAGGTTCTTTGGTTTATGTTAATACAGTTAATAGGCCTTAAATACGTGCAGATTATTTGTTATGATCTCACTTATGACACCAAATAATGTTAGGGTCTAATTATTAAAAGATGCCTCTGCCCCAATTAAGGTTCAAATGAGACCACGTGCTAAAGTCAGTATTATGGATTTTATTTAGCGGTAAATGTAAAGGTTGGGGAGGACAAGGGTGGGGGGAAGAGAGAGAGAGTGCCAAGTTAAGTAGAAAGATGGTCACCACCACATGGGTGCTGCGGTGTCCTGATGGCCCTTCCTCTGGTCTCGGTGGTGGGGGTCCCCAGTGTGTTTCTCTGGAAGTACCACTTTGATACAGTCCAAGTCCCAGGTGTCCACCATGTGTATGTGCCCTTCCGACAGCTTGGGATTGCATGTGTGTAAGGACTTGCTTCCTTTCCCACAGCTTGCTACGGTGAGAATTCATGTCCAGAGCGGTTACCCCAATCTGCTTCGCCAGGCCTGGAATCTTCCTGTTGCTGTCTGGTTTTCCTTACAGTGGCATTTTGACTGGTGTGCTAATTCCAAACCTTTTACCTCAATGTATGTCTGTTTGTTTTTCTTTTTTAATGTGATAAGATACCAACATTCTGACATTGATTTTACAGAGAAGCATACGTAGGGAGACCACCTGTTCTGGATAACCCAGCCACAGCCATTCTTAAATCATTTTTATGTGTTGTGATGAGGATTTACACACTCATTTGGGCGGTAGGGTGAACAAAACCACATCCTCATTACATTTTGAACTGAATTCTTTCAACCCTTTACTATAAGGTTTTTCTATAAACTTCCTTTTTATTATTAGAGATCCTTTTGAAGTGCTAATTATATTTGAGTGAATCCTGCATTTTTTCCCCTCCTAGAGTTTGTATTCATTCTGCAATGAAGAAAAAGACATTAGCTAAGTTTTGTGCTGGTGTTTTGCGTTTGGCAGGTAGCAAGTGTTTGCTTTACTCTTGTCTGAATTATATTTTAATGGGAAAGACCCATGACTCAACAGCACAGTTAACTTGAAAATAAAGGCTGTTTTACTTTGCTAATAAAGCCTATGAGAGAAAATGGAAATGCTGTGATTTTTCCGAGCTCTAATCTGTAGGAAAACCCCTTCAGTGGGTGAGCTGCCCTGAAATGCTCTGGTTCAGTGAATGTTTGAATGTGAAATTCAGGTCTTCTGGCTGCACTTGTTTTTTGGTTTTTGTTTATGTTTATTTTATTCTCTCAAATGGAAGATGAAATACTGTATGGTTAGAGATCATAAATGAGGCACTCAGTTTATTGTAAGTGGATGACAGGAACTTGATATTTTATAATTATCCTGTAGGAAAAGATAGCTGTAATAAGTTTTATGTGGTTGAAGAACAGCAGAATCTGATTGTGTATTATTTTGATTATACAGAACCAGTGTGAGCAACTGAATTCAAAGGACAAGTCTTTCACACCTAAATAATTGACATCAATTTGTGGTTTTCATTTTTACTTGGATTAAAGTAAACAATATATTCTAGCTGACTACACAAGTTACAGCACAAGATCCTTGAGTACTTAGCATAGTAGACTAATTCTGACTATATTTTAATTTTTTATACTGCTGAAACAGAAATGGAGGATTATGTCATCTGAGAAAATTACCTTCTCTGAAGCTTGTGAAAAAAATACATTCTTCGATGTGGCAAAATTTGTCTTGTCTTGGACATAAATTATGCAGTCTGGTGGACTGATGAAAGTAGCAGTATGTAAGCATTCACCATTTTTCATTTTTGGAGTTGAATGACTGATTACTTGTGCTCAGTTGCTTTTTTGTTTTTTTTTTTTTTCTTTTGCTTTTAAATCTGACTTCCCTTTTATGATTACGACGACATTAATTTATGATATATAATTCTCTCTTTGTGCCTTTAAAAAAGGTGTTTATATGCACTGGTGTAAAGTAGTACTTTAAAGGGATGTTAACAAAATCTTGTCATTTTCAAAAAGATCAATTTCACAGTGGTTTCAGAAACTGCATCTGATTATGGGTCACCATGCCAATTTTGTTGTGTTCTTACAAATGCAATTTCATGTGTTTTATCTCTTGCTGTGTTGTTTAAAATAGTAATATACCAAAGAAAATGAAAGCTGGCTTCCTAACTCAAAAGAGAGGTGTAGCAATTTCTGCATAAGGATCTATATGTGAGATTCAGAAAGTTAATGGAAGGTATAAAAGCATAGCTGTATCTAAAAATAACGATGGGGGGGGAAAAATGAGATGATGTAGTGTGTTGTACATCATCCTATTTTAACTGAAGAAAATCTATTCAATACAGTGTGTTTGTAAGTTAGTGACTGTGACTAACTTTTAATACATCTTCAAACTGTAAAAATGTTCCTTGAACTGGACATCTGAAAAGAGAGAATTGTTGTCCCCTTAGTCTGGAAACATAAATCTTTATTTCTTGAGCTAGAAGGCAAGCACAGTAATTTAGACTCCATGGTCTCAGAATCCCAAAACCTCTTTAGGATTTAACCGAATAGACAATGGTGTGCCTTGTTAGTTGAAGTTGTATTTGCACGCCTTAATGTGCCTTGCAAGTCTCAGTCTCATTCTTTTCCATACAAAGGGAAAATAGCTTTACAGCAAGAGCACCAATATATTTTTAACCCAGAGCAATTCACCTTCTGGTCATTTGAGGCTTGATAATCTACAGTCAGCATCAGGTTGGGTTTCATTTAGAGTAAAGAAAAAAACCCTAAAATATCAGAGTTAGTGTTTTCAGAATCCAGGCAACTGCAAGATGTTTCAATTTCAATAAGAAGCTGATGGTGATGAAAACCACATAGAAGCCAGGAAGGATTCCAGCAGAAACCTTCCCCCTCTGGAGAGGAGGTACCATCAGAAACTTGCCCGTTTCTTGCTAATACTTGTTCTGTATGCTTGACAACTGGTTTGAATGATTGCAGAGTGTATTCTTTGTAAGCATCCAAACTGACTCCTGGCCACTTTCCTTCACCTATGTGTTCCTCTAATCTGTGAGCCCTTTCCTGTAACTGGTGGGCATCTGCATCTGTAGCCTTGAACTCTCATTGTTTTGAGTGGAGAAATCTTGCTCTCAGTTCCTTGAAACCATTCTATGACCTACTGACACGGAGAACAGAACGTGCAGTCACGAGACTCTGTGTTTCTCAGGCAAGAAAAAAGTTCCCTGAAGATGCCAGGGTGCTCTACTCTTGATGTTCAGTAACATTTTTAACCCAGGGTCTTCCTCTCTGAAGAGCTGCCGATTTCAGGTCTTCAATGTTTGTTCTATATGACAAACTAAGTTTTTAAGTAAGAGATGCATGAAGTGGTTATATTTCCACAGCTACTCTGGACAATGATGCAAAATGGATAAATACAAAAGCCTAAAAGAATCTAACACTGTGCAGGTATTCCCCAGAAACTGTCTTGGAAGACCTGACTTAGGGGAATCAAAGCAGCAGTGAGCTTGCAGAAATACATCTCTTGTAGCTACTTGTCTGGAAACAGAGATAAAGTAAATCAAAGCAAGAGGAGAGTGAAAAATGAGCCTAAATCAAATGAAAGAGATTAAATTTTGTAATTTAGTCCTTACTGGAAGATAGCTGTGTAGAAAAACAAATTTTCTGAAAAGTATGCTCTGCAAGAAATCTTTCACACTAGAACTACTTACGTTGATCTCAACTGTCTTGAGTGTGCCAGCTCAGAGGAGCCTTTGACACAGGAACTGTTTAGCACGCAGTATTGATCTGATGGTTAGAGGTGCTGAGTACCCAGGATCTCACACAGGAAAGGTGAATGGGGCCCATCTCAAATGGCTTCTAAAAACTGCTAGTGTACAAGTGTATGCCTTGCTTGAGAAGTCAGAGCAATACTGATTTTACTAAGGCCATGTACAAGTTATCCTCTCCTATAAGGAAATAAAAATCTTTTCACACCTGTCACACATGGGACAGAGCAAGGGAAGAGTTTCAGGTTCCAAAGGGAAACCTGAGGGATTTGGGAAAACAACAGTAAACATATTTACAGATGAAGGTGTTTTGTAAGGAAAAATGCAAGAAGTTTCTGGATGCTGTGGTGCAATGCTTCAGAGGTTATCATCGAATGAGATAATTTGAATGCTCCGAGCCTTATGCCTGATTTCATTTGGGTTAATCTGTCTTGCAAGATGTATATTCTGACTTGGTACCCTTTACAGAGGCTATAGGCTGACTGACCTGCTATTAGTTCACATTTGTGTTAGTACACTGTCATAAAACCGTAAGACTTTAGGTTCTTGATTACAAAGGTTAATATTGCTTGGCTTTCAATTAGCAGCTGTTGAGTTAAAGAGGAATCTAAAAGCTTGTCTTCAAAAGCAAGTTGACTTTTGTAAGATTAGTGATACATTTAGGATTTTTCAACATAGTAACTTGCTCATAAATGAGCAGAGGTGGAATTTACACAACCCAGGTTGTCCAAGCTGGTGATCATTAGAGCAGCATGGCTCCAGAAGGATAGAGAGATGTCATTTTTAAATTTCTTCTGTATGCTGGATGAGTAAGGACACGGTAAAGATCTATCCTGTTGTGACTTTGTAGAAAGCAGAGAATGAATCTTCATAAACTTGGGCTGAAAAATTCCCACTTGGAATCAGTGTTTGCAAAGCAGCACCCAAACGCTGCCTCTTGGTGTAGCCAGAAATAACTGTGAATACTAACCTTGAATGCCTTGAGGAAAGTCAATGAGCGTGCTCTAATGACAGCAACAGAATGTTGTTTGGAGGCTGAAAGCCTTTCAGGAGGCTCTGAAATGGTACCTGCTGGGTAGGCTTCAGTGGTAGGTGAGTGCTTTGGGCAGTTTAGTCATCATTTGTTTGCTGTGTGCTGTTCTTTGCCATGTTAATTAATGTCTGACACATTGAGGGGAATTACGTTGACTGATCTGCAGTAATAGCCTGATTCAAAGCCCAGTGAAGCTAATGGGGCCTTTACACAGGCATAAGTAGAGTTTTAGCTTCCAGATGCTGTTCACTGCGTATTGTAATTGCATATTGTATTGTTCTCAGAAAAAATGACGTCTCTGACATACTGGTATATCTGTGAAATAATAGAAATTTTTGCTGTTGCACTTAGGACTGTTTGATTTCAGTCTTACAGTACTTTTATTTAAATTAGACTGAGTTTATTGTTGCAAAATGCTACATTTAAATCCTTCTAGAATAAGTAAAAACTTCTACTGCACTTTACTAAGTCTTTATATAAAAAAAAAAATTACAACTAGTTAAATTATTAATGCCTAATGCTGAAATAATTGAACTAACTTGTAACATCAGATTAGTAGTGCTGCTGGATGTCATAACAGTAATTATTGCAGGTAAAAATCTTCTGATAAAATGGCAAGTTTGCAATCACTAGAGGTTCATACATGGGGCAAGTCTAGCCTAGTGCATTTCTGAAAAAGAAAACTGGTAACTGCTGCTAAAGCTTTTCTGATTTCAGGTATTGAATGATGAGTAAGCAAATGTGCCAGAAATGTATCCAAGGTGAGGTTTCCTGACTTTCTGAATTCTCACTTTGATAGATTCATTTGCATTCCCTTGGAATATGGACATATACACATTTACTTATTTTTCTGTGAGTCGCTAGACAAATCTGAGGTCAAAGCAAATTCTACCTCAGTGCTCCAGTGATGATGAATAGATTATACTTAGCCCATACTGCTGTAGTATCAAAAGATTGCACAGTTCTTCATGTACCTATCTTCATACACTTTATGTGAGATTGGAAATTGACTATATTCAGAAGCCTTTAGAAAACATATTATTTTTTTCTTTCAAAAAATAGGGTCAAAATACAAATTATGACCTATTCTGTTATTGCCATTTGCACACAGCCAGTCCTAATTTAATTATATTGATTTAAATTTGGTGTAGGTTTTTGAATTGAGTTGATTTATAATGATAAAGTTTTCTCTTAACATTTGCACTCCTATCTTGTAATATCTATATACTTCTCCACTTTCTTAGTTGTGTTTAGGTTGCAAGAAATTGGATGTAGGAGGAGCCCAGCAATTAGGGTTTGGCATGGAAAATAAATAGGCAATTCTATAGGTAATTATGCAGCTGGAAACCAGGGAAACTGATGTCCCAATTTCTTTTAAATATCTTTGTTTTAAAGTAGTAGCTCTAAAGGTGTAACTGAGAGTGAATGTTTGGGATGGAAAGTAGAAAACATTCAGAAGATATTAGACTAATTTTGTTACTTTTTTCCCATTTTATTTTTAAGCATTGTATTTCTATTCAAAAAGGCCTTATAGGTATGATTGAAAAACATGTTTCTGAAAGAGACTGCAAGGGAATGCAAAAGCTTAGCAGATTAAGTTAGGAGTATATGGGAAACAGTGCAGTAAATGGAGCAGAGAAAAAAATTGGCGCTAAGGCTGAAAGGGAAAACCTAGGAGGAGAGAAGAGAGAATGCAAAAAAGGATCTAGGCTTTAGTGCACAGAGCACTGAAAAAAAGATTAAAGAAGAAATTAAGGAGACCTTTAAAGAGGATCCACACTTAATTGTGTTGTTCTCTGAGATCACATAACAAGTTTCTTTCAAAGACATTTCCCACAGGATGAAAATTGTGGTATTTTGTAATCAGTCCTGGTACCCAGTTAGCAAGTTAAAGTTGAAGCACGTGGGTGTGAAAACTTGCCAAGGGGAAGTTGTTCTTTTGTTTCCTAACTCAGCAGATGGTGTAACCCAGAGATTTGAGAGTCTTTTGATCAATAAACATTTAAAAGTATATGTGGGGGTTGTTATTTGTTTTGTTTTAAATGATTTTCCCTTGGCCATGATCAGTGCAGAATGCACTGTCCAGTCTTTTAATACTACTCAAGGTACTTTTTGAGGAACACACCTTGGCAATCCATTTCATTCTTCCCTATTCATAAATTTCTGGAGTTTGAAGTAAAATGGGATTAAATAGTCTAGTAAATCTATCATACTGCAGTGGTGTCATCAGAAGAAGCATAAGGTTGAGAAAGCAGGAATAAAGTCTAAAAATCTCTTAATTTATAATATCCCTGCTGATCAGGGGTAGCCTGTTAAGTCCTTAAATGACCATTATTTTCCCTCCCTTCTCCTTGGAGAAGCAATGTTTATTCAACTTCTGTCTGCCATGTTTAAGAGATCTTCCAACTTAGAAAATGTTTTCTGTTTTTGGAGCTGCCCAAGCTTTCCTGAAACAGGTTGATAGGCCTCTGTTTTCATCTTATTTTTTCTCTTTTGATCCCACTCTTCCTAACATCATTTATGCTCTCTAATTGCAGTAACCTAGGCATCCTTAGAAGCCTACCTTCTTTTCTGAAGCTTCAGGGTTAAAAAGAGCGATGTGATGCAGCTTGTGTGATGGATAAAAAATAGATATCACAGTCTTTTCTATTTTGTCTAGCAGGGTGACTTTCTGCCATTCTTTGCTTTGACAGACTCTCCCTGCAGGTTGTAGTTTCAGTCTTCCTTCAAATGTGTGTAGGCCAGAACCCTGGCAACTTATATTTCATCATTTGATTTCATTCATAGTGCCTGTGTATAAGCATCTCTTCAGGCAGGTTCTGCTCTCGGCCACAGGGAAGGCAAGAGATGGCCTTCCTGATCCTGACAAATGTGTTGCTTTCCCTAAGGGGAAACCTGAGAGGAACAGTGTGCTTACATTTCATTATTGTTTTTTAAACTCAAGGCTGGTTTTCAGGTTAATGTCTTTTGAAAATTAAACAAAACTTCTGACTTGTCATTGACTTTTAAGGTCTTGCTCCCTAAATTCTAAGATAGAATCTTAATTAGGCTTCATGACTTTTTGAGGGATGGTTCACCCATTTTTTTGTTTTCCCTGCTGATAAAGCTTTTCCTGATCTGGAAGAATTCCAGACCACAGTAAAATCCTGGACAATGTTTTTTTCAGGAAATTTATCTATTTGTGAACAGAAGGTAAAATATGTTCCTAGAGGATAACACCTTTTTAAAATTTTTTTTATTTTTCTTTCTCCTCATAATTTATAAATCTCTTTGCAAAGAGAGATAAAACAGTTTTAATTAGCATTTACTAAATTAAATTTAATTTCATTCATTTAAAGCATTTTATTTTGTATTAAAGAGATACTTGTTGATTGGGAAAAAAACCAGACAAACTGCAGTTTTTCATTACGTAGAATAGAAATTGCCGCAAACACCTGCAGAGCATTCAGACTTTGCCCATGTTTGAGTCCCAACTTGTGTGTCCCCATGTTGAGGTTTCTAATTCACCATGAACTTTTTCTGCCCACACAGAGCTGGCTCAGGCTGAGTTATGGATCAAACACCTGGTCAAGCTGCCAGTCTTTGAAAAAAGCATGATTAAAGTTTGGGAGACTTCTGCCTTCAAAACCTGACCATTGTAAAGCAGTAAGAAGAGATGCACATCTGTGTATATACCAGCACATATCTGTGCAATTGAGAGGTGTGTCTCCAGCCAGCGCCACCTTTTGAAACACTCATTCTTTAGTGAGGAGGAAATTCATTTAATTTTTCTCTGAGACTGATTTAGTTTCAAAAGGGAAATCCTTTCCTGCTTCCCAAGGGGTTATTTTTGGAGGCCTTTTAGAGAAAAAAATAAAAATTAAGCAAATGTGCATGTGTTTCTTTAAAAGAGCGGCTCTGGCAGATGCAGCATGGTTTGCAGCATATTCTTCTTGAATCAAATAGGATGAGTATAAGTTGCCAACAACAGCAACAAAAGATGGTGGTGGGGGGAGGCAGAGGGAGAAACAGAAAATGTGTTGACAGTGGATCTGACCGACACAGCCCAAAACAATAGGATGCATGTTTAGCATGACTGGCTCTATTCATTCTCCTGTCAAGGCTTGGCGTGCCAGCCTCTCAAAGGCAGCAAAGCTGCAGGAAGTGTCACTTCCTCACAGAATATATAGAGAAATTTCCTTGACACTATATTCTTCAGCTGCAAATGCATGGTTCTGATGGGGTTTTGATTAGCAAGTAGCTCTAAAAACCTGGTGACTTAATAGTTGTGATGCTGAAGAATAATATGCATGCGTGAGAAAGGCCAGTTGTATAAATCAGCCTCGTGTCTATTGACTGGGCGAGCTTTTCTCTTGTGCTACACAGCACAGTATTTGAGCCTGCTGCAATGCATAGGAAAAACTCTGTCTGCATCCTTAAAATGCTGGTTTTCTGGTTCAGAAAACCTCAGGCACACTGAGTCCTATGGGGGCATGTGATCAGCTGCCATTCAAGAACATGTTTACCTCACCACTGACATGCAGCCTTGTGCCACATTTTCCTTAAAGTACAGTCACAGCGCACTATTTGATCATCTTCTAAGCCCTTTAATATGGCAAGAGGGATGGCTTGAAAATTGCATATAAAAAGTGAACACCCAATTACTCTGTATTTGCAGTACTGCAGCACTTCATTTGCACAATAGCATTCTGTTGCAAAAAGACTGTGGCCACTTCAGGTTGTCTGGATAACGCCTACAACCCCACTGCAAATCCATGCCTGTTTTCTAAAAATCTCAACTGCATCTTCTAGAGCTGTTCTTTTCACACTGATTTCTTGTTTGCAGAATTTGTGAGAAAATATATTCACTATATATTCAAATATATACATAATAACATATTCGGGTCATTTATAACATAACCTAAACTGGAGGACATCTGAGGATTCCTGGTGAAGGGTTTCTATCTGTATCTTCTGATGAGTTGTTTCTCCCTGGGGTAAGAGCTGCTCTTAGCATTGGTTCACCATGGCTGATTAAAAGCTTTCTGTCTGTTTAATTTCCATGGCTTGCCAGCACTGAGTTTGCAGTGCTTGGTGAGAATCTTCTTTTGAATGGTTTTTTTTATTTAAAGATGATGATATGTGCTCGAGCTGTGCAGAAGTATTGAGCAGTCCTGCGTGCATTTAAAAATCTATTGAAGAATATGGGGCAAGTGTCAAGCTCTTCCTGAAACCCACAGAGTTTTTCAGTTTTCTCAGGAAATTTGTCACAAATAATCTTTCTGAAAATTAGTTCTACTTTCTCAAAGAAGCAGTTGATTATACCCCTTGCCAGACTGTTTCAGTACATAAACAATGTAAGTAGGTGAAAGGCAGGTTAGCCTCTCTGCAGTGATTATCATGATTGCTTTTTAGCTTGCTGCTTAAAAAAACCAAAATGCTCTACAGGCTCTTATTTTATTGAAATGGTATTTTTTTTAAACACAGATATTTTCAGTATCTGAAGCTAATCTGGTACTTACTTGCATTGCAGTAGAGCCAGCACCAAGGCGTTCAGACTTGGTTCTTTTTCCCTTTTACTTTCAGAAGTTGATACCAGGATATGGTTTTTAAAACCTTAACATAGTATTTGATAGTAAAAAGGCTTTGAAAGCAGCCAAGGAGATACTTCTAAAGCATATTTATATATTTATTGTTTAAATGAGAGTATAGTTGCAAATTGCAATTGATTATTCAAACATTTTGGAAACACAACTGCAAAATGCTGGTACTCTTGATAAAAGATGCATGGATAGCAATTTATTGCTGGTTTCTTAGGAAAAATAATCTCCTGATGGGAGTTCATTAAGAAATAGTTTCCCTTTTGCATTTAAGCACTGATTTATGGCTGCTTAATCATTATTTGATGATCTTACTGTATATTATTTTTTCCCAATTCCTAATGTGAGTTCAAGGATTTATTTTCTGGAATTCTCTCTTACTCTTCTGCATATTTCTGAGGATGAAGTAACCTAATATAAAATGAACATGCAAAGAAAAAAAAAAGAGGGGCAAGTAATATGCAAATCTATATTCGTAATATGGTAAACTCTTGTGCAGTCATATGGAAGATGAAGTTTGAAGATTTTATTTGTGGAAACTTAGGTGTCAATCTTAAGGTTTTATAATGACTCACAAGCATAAGTGTTTACTTTAAAAAGCAGAACTGACTCCACAAGGCTTTTTGAGATGTACTGCTTTTTTACTTTTGAGTCTTTGTCCTTTGTGTCTATAACCATCTCTAAAAAATGGAGCTTGAGATATAGATTCATACATAATGGGCTTTATATACTACTGCTGAAGAATTGTAATAGAATAGTTAGTCTTTGTTAGCCTTGTCATCCTGTTACATTCTAGGATAGAGCTGATAAACCTCAAATGACTTCTACCTGACCAATTTTTATTACACTTTTAGAAGGCTCTGCCTTGGCTTAAAATATGTGATGTGCCATTTCTCTTCAGGAAACCATGTTCTTTAGCTTCTTCACTTTCTTTTAGAAAGTGTGTATGCATGAGATGATAATTCTATACAGTGTTCCCCTTCTGTGAGCTTGTTATATGCATTTTCATTTTTTAATCCAAGGTTTCATGAATTTCATGTAATGCAGGATGGCTTATTGCAGACTGCAAACATAACAATGCGACCTTTTAGAGTGATGTTTTTATTTATATACCCTGCATAGCTAGGAGAGGAGATGTCCCTTCTACCTTATATGAAGTAATATTGAGGGATTTTTTAAAATGTAATTAAAGTGAAATATGATAAGTCATGCATCTTCAAGCTTGAGTTACAGTCATCTTCCCCATTTTCTGTGTATATTCAGAAGGAGAGAGATAAGATGAGCAGAAATAGAAAGTGAAAGCTTCTGAGGACAGGTAATTATTCCAGTGGAATAGCTTCATGTAGCAAACAGGTCAAGAAGTTACCCAGGCACCAAACTTGTGTCTGCTACTGGGGCTCAGATCAGAAGCACAGAAGTGTCTGCATATGTGTGTTTTATTTGTTTGTTCTGAGATAACCAAAGAGCAAGGCTGAAACTTCAGCCAGAATATATCTGGCTTCTGTAAGCATAGCTGATGACAAAGGTGTGCTTTCAAACCTGGCTCTTTCCTGAGTTGAGGGAAGCAGAGAAGTATTGAATGGAAGTCCTATGGGATATACAGCCCTGAATCTTCTACAGGAGATAGATGTGTGAACTCCCTTACTTATGAAACACAGTGGAACGTGTTTTGTAGTGGGATAAAGAATAATAATAAATCAATAAGGAATGGTCCTGATATTTCCTCTTGTATTCTAGGACGTTGTTAAAGAACTTGTAAAAAGTGCTCAAGATGTCTGCTCAGTTTTGTGCCTTCTCAGGAGTTTAAACTATGTCCCATGAAAATGTCCCAGCCACCATTGCAGCATCCTGGTACTTTGAGTTACTTCCCGGACAGTAGAACAGCTTTACCAGTGCTATAAATATATCTGCTGCAAAGTTTATTGATACAAAGCCCATGAAAGTGAAGGAGGGATGGGAAGAGAAATGTGGGTAGGGTAATGTCTGATTTAAATTTTACCTTGTTTCAAGGAATCTTTTTTTGGCGTTCTATTTCTAAGACCAAAGAGCAAAGTTATGTTATCTGTATGTGGGGGGAAAAAAAAGGAAAAAAAAAAAAGAGAGAAAAGTGGAAATGCTTATGTATGAGTGGTAAGATGCTTTGAAAGGCTTATTTTTCTTCAACCTGTAAAAGGAACTATCAGGAGATGTTTTACTGGGATGACTAGAGGCTGAAAGGGTCATACTGAAAGAAAATCCTCTAAGATCCCAGAATCAGGGAAATACCTCTTGGTTGCCCTGTCAAGCTGATGAAAAATACTTTTCCTTTGTAGAATATTAACTGGTTTTGAGGCTTGAATTTTTTTCCCCTCAAGCAGCAGGAAGTTGAATTTTGTTCATGAAAATGTGGATTGCTACCTACAATTTGATTTTAGAGCTGCATATCTGAATACAGACTCATATTTTGTCTGGAACAGAGGATAAGGAAGAGGAGATCTGGATGTGAACACTTGTTGTGGTCCCATTTCTTCAACTAATATTACCCTTTTTAAAGGGCCAGTTAAGTACACGTGCTCTGTTGTTATGCAACATGTACGTAATTCTCAAATCCTGGGTAGTATAGTTTTCCTTTTTCTCAGAAATTTTATCTTATTTTGGCTGCACTTTGTTATAAAGAGTAAATTATTGTACAGTGATGATCTAGCATGGAAAATCATGACCTCAGTAAAGTTGTACTTGCTTTTAAAAATGAGGGATTAGGAGTCGTGCCTGCAGCTGAGATCTAATACAGAATATTTAGATATCCTCTTCTTGCTTGGAAAGAGGCCAATGAGAGATGTAAAAAAAATCTTCTAAGAAACAAGTTGTGTTTGGCACAGTTGGCTGGGGAATCCCTGTATGAGTGCTTAATTGTACAGGGTTTTTGCTAACCTCTGGTTAGGAATTTGAATACTGGGAGTTATGGGTGCAAAAGCATTTATATTAGGTAGAATTCTGGTGTAGTCTTTTGGAGTAATTTGACAAAGTAATTACACATTCTCCCAGATAAAATGTGCCACAATATACTCAAGGTATTCTGTATTAATTGGTAATAATACAGTAATAACTAATTAAAATGGTCCTACGATAATTAAGTGATACGATAATAGTGAGATTCAAAACCTGTAGACAAATTTTAAAGCTTTATGTCTGTGATGTGACAGGCCTGTAGGCAAAGTCAATGTGAGCTAAGTTTCCTCTTCTTTTCCCAAACCATGAAAGGACTTGGTTAAGGCAGAAGTGGCTGGAAAATGGAACTAAATTTATCTACTGGAGTACTTAAATGTAGAGGAGAGCAGAATTTAGATTCTAGGCTTGAATGTAACATGTCCTTCTGCTTTGTAAAATAATTTCCTAATTTCCTTTAATGTTCATATTGAAGTGACTACTGGGATTGTTTTCTCAAAGTTGCAGTAGTAGATCATAAGAAATGTTTTTTCTTCAGCTAGTGAGCTGGGAGAATTGCTGATACTAAAAGTGATTACAGGAATAGTAGGAAGGTTATTCTTCTTTCCTGGGTTTCCCTGTTTATTTATTACTTGGAGGCTTATCACATGTGACAGAAAATAAAATGCACATTGTTTACAGGTACTGTTCTGCTGACTAGAGGAAAACAAAACCTTGATCTTGGTTCTCAGAAAGTTAGTAGCTGGCATTATTTCAGATTATCTTCATGTTTTGTTAAAGAGAAAAGCTATTTTTTATTATAGTGGAAGTTTTCTTGTTCTCTTTTTCCCACTTTTGTAAATAAACAACAAAATTTTCTCAAAATTATCTGTTACCTACAACTGGCTGCTGTCAAAACACTTCTCTCTCACTTTGGCTGGCTTCTCACAAACTTAAATGGATCAGTAGAGATCATGCAGCAATAAGAACAGGATTTATACCTCCATAAGTATAACTTCTGGAGGTTTTTTTATTTGTGCTCAGGTCTCTAAATTGCAAGTTTAAATTTGAATATGCTTAATGACACAGTTTTTCTTGGTTGGTTCTTTGTTTTATTTTGGGTTTTTTTAAATAGATATAATTTCATTTTTATTTTCTTTTTCTACTTGCCAGCTTGCGTTTTTTTCCTGATTTAAATGAGGTCTTAAAATGTAAAAGAAAGTCTTTGCCTAAGTTACTCGACTTCGAGTCTGTTCAAGTTAGAATGATTTTGAAGGTATTAAACACATTTTTGTCACCTTCAGTTTAGAGCCACTTCAGTTAAAAAAACCAATAAAAATCCAAACCAAGAACACAAACCAAAACTTACAACCTCTCTTCCTAAAAATCTCCAACCAAAAAAAAAGCAAACTAAGTCTCTTTTCTAATGAAATTTTCAGATAAAGTGGGAGCTATAATAATAACATACTTACTGTTATTTTAATATCAGTGTTCCAAGATTGTGTTAAGTGATAGAAATAAAGATAGGTACTTTGAATAATCAGGTTTTTATTAGATTCTTCTAATTTTGACAGGCAACTAATTATGGAGTGTCTGAACAAGTCACTCCACATCTGCTTAATATTCCTTAATCTCTAAAATGGGAAAGGAATTATTCACTTGCATATGGCTTTTTATAAGTTGTTCTTGACAGATGATAACTTAAACCAAACATATAGTTCTACGTCTCATTAAAAAAATCCAAAGCCAGGGCTAGTTTCTCAAAAGTATTTGTGATCTTAGGGAGATTAAACTTTATTCCAAATGTGGATCTGGAGGTTAACATTAAAGAAGCCACTGGAAGAAACACCTGTTCTTCATTCTTCAGAGTTTCTGTCTTAAAATCAGAAATTCTGTGTTGATTAAAAAAAAATGTTCAGACATTTATTGTACCCTAGAAACTGCTCTTTTGAAGAACTTGGGCTTTTAATTGACTTACAGTGAAGTTTGGGAAATGCGAATTTGCAGGCATTTCATATGATAGTGTTATCATTTTCAAAGAGGTTTGTATTTCTGAAGAACAGTAGGGTTATTAGAACAAAGGGTGAAGTTAAATTGCAGCAGAGAGTTGAAGAAATTTAAAGCAGGACTTTTTGGTCATGTTCTAATGTGTCTCATGTAGGATGACATTAACTTTTTCTTACTCTCCACTTCTTATTTTGCCTGTTCCAAAATGGAAACTGCATTACAATAATTTATTGGGTGAAATTTTTGAGATAAAAATTTTGTCACTTGTCTGAGAGATATTTTCTGAGAATCTATTTTTTATACACACATGTAAATGATGAATTGAGAAAGTAGAAAATATTCTATCAAACTTGTATAAGAAATACAAAGATGATAGGCATCACCTTCTATGGAAAGTGACAAAGAATTTAAGTATTCAACATCCTGGATCATGAAGGCACTTTGAGCCCATAGTCCTGAATATTTTCAAAGAAAATTTCTGAGCCACGTGTGTTGTCCTTTTGCCAAAATGATAAAATTAAAAAATTATAATTAAGTGGAATAACACTAGCTCGGCAAAATCTGTACTGAGAAGCAAATAAGAATCCTGTTTGTAGAAAGAGGGTAATTTGTACTATTTCTTGGAAAGTGGCTATTTCTTGGGGCAATTTTGGATGTGATTTTTTTGTGTTGAAACTGGAAATGGATTGATTCCAGATTTGTTACTCTCTGTGAAATAAGAGTGAAAGAAGTTACATATGTTAATTTTCAACTGGGATATAAATTGCTCTCTACAAGGTAGTCCTGTCCTGTCTTGCAAGAAAATGGACTAATTTGTTTGGTTGCTCTCATTTCCATTCAAATTCCATGTCTATGTGTAAATTTGCTGAATGTCTTTCTTCCAGCAGAATAGAAGAGCTGTTTAAGAGAGAGATTATTTTCAGAGTCTGCTTTTGCATATTCAGTCAGGCTCATAAAACAGCTTCTCAATCCTGCTTTCTTCCCTGTGTTATTTAATTCTTAGCCATGGCATTCATATCACTACACATTGTATCAGATAGATTTTAAAAAGCTATATATTTAAAGGTTACTTGTCTGTACTTCTCTGTTGTACTCAGACAAGCTGTGCGTGCTCCATCATTGGATCTAGTGAAAAGTGTCCCTCCCCATGGTCTTTAAAGGTCCCTTCCAACCCAAACCATTCTGTGGGTCTGTGGCATGATGACTCAGCACCTCTGTCTTATTTTTTTAGAGGGAAGAGGAGGCTGAGTTTGTACACCGTGTGGTAATCAAGAAATAATCCCTTATCCCTGGAACACCCTCCCAGTGGCAATATTCAGTGTCAACACCTGTATTTCAGTTTTGTAAGCCAGGCTTCTGTACTCCTTGAAATGATTAAATTGTTAGTAGCAAAAGGCTTGTGAAATTTCCAAGTGAAATAGGAAGGAAAAACCAGAAAAGTGCCCCACCCCCCAGAAAAACCTCACGCTCTAATCTTTGCACTTTCACATCTGTGTGTGTGTACGCAGACATATGTTTGTGTATTAACAACATCTCCAGGAGATTTGGAACCTCATTCTCCACTAAGTTCAGCTGCTACAGGAGTGAGGTGCTACAGCTGCCTCATGTCATAAAGAAATGGTTTGGCAGCAGACTTCTCTTCATCTCTACCTAGCAGTCTGCATCATTTGACTAATTAAAGCATTAGTTTGTCTTTCAAAAATTACAAAGCAGAATTGTACACAGAGGCAGAACAACAAGTATGAGAGTGGAAGACGGTAGGCAACGACAAAAGCTTAACAACTGTTTAGGAGTTGTTTTTTAGGATACAGTCATCCTTGTTGACGCTTTTTGAAGTGTTCTTTCATTAACAGGTAGGGGCTAATAAAATTGATGAAATAGAACATAGAATCAGTGTTTGCTGCGGTTTTAAACCAGCATTTAAGCAAGCTCTGAAAATACATCATAAGGTTGTTTTTTAATATCCTTTTCAAGAATGTGGATACCATACAGTAAATTTATGATAATCACATTAGCTTTCTGTATGGGATGTTAATAATATGGCAAGTATATCTACCAAACCAGATGCTTTTCACAGCTAGACCCTAACTTGATAGTTATGGATATGATAGAAAACATGAAAAGCTTCTCATTATTATCAGCTCATTTGTTGCATAATGAATGTGAAGATATTATCACTGTAGTTAATCACCACATCAAGTTTATAGTGGAACAGTGCACAGAAGATATCTTAACACTTACGCTGTGAAAGGTACATTGTGTATAAAATGTATTGTTTATATGATGATAATATTGTGCCCTGCTGCGTTTACAAAAGTAGTTAGTGGTCTCCAATGGCACAACAGGTGCTTGTGCAGCACTTTTCAGTCTGCAGGAACGAATACTTCGTGGCTCTGCAATTTGTGCGATCAATTAGTTGGCTCTTAAAAAGAAAAACAAGGTGTATGTCAATTGTTATTTCTTTGATATAGTAGTTTTTACACCCCTTTTCTACTTGAGGACTCCTTAAGTCAATGAGAATGTCAAGCAATTGGGAAGGGACTTTATTACTTAGCTAGAGATTTTCCAGAGTCGCCTTTTAAGATGCCATTGATTATATGTTGCATAGAAAAAAAAGCATCAAAATTGATGGCACATGATATGGTTTTTGGGACTGGCCTGTGCAGGGCCAGGAGTTGAACTTTGATAATCCTTGTGGGTCCCTTCCAATTCATGACATCCTACAAAATGCATTTCTTGGTAGGACTACAATGTTTTGCCTTCCTCTCCCTCTGTATTCCTCCTTCTTGTACTTGGTAGCCAACAATAACACATCAGCAAAAGGGACTGGCAAATGACAGCTGTTTTTTAAATGAGATTAACAAGACTCAGCAGATGATTTTGACAAACTGTACCATTTGCTACATTAAATATAAGTGTAAAATGATGGTTTAGAACTTGAGAACAATTAGAAATATCTGTCAGGATGAGCTTAAAATAATTCAATGGTGATTGGAAGGAGTTTGTGCTTCTGCATATGTGCCTGACAGACAGTGTAAATAAGGAGGATAAGATCTTAGAATCTGTTCTTTCCAAATGTGAACATAATTCCCAATGACACTGATGTGTATCCACAATGTTCTTGTAGAATTAAACAGAAGAAAAAATTCCATATGCATTCTGGTCTTGCAAACTGTCAGAACAGTAATTTTCAAAAATTCTTGAGCTCCAGAGAACTCTAGCACCAATTGTGTGCAAATGAACTCACTCCAGACTGCTTCCAATCATATTAAAATTAAATTAAGGCAGTGCAAAGACAATTGATTCCATATCTTCAGGCTTGTGTTTCATCTTACCTAGAAATTCTCTATCACCTTATAATTTATAGGTTTGACATACAACACCTGAAGCATTGGCTCCCACTGCATGTAAATCTGTTCAGAAAAGCTTAAAAAGTGAAGTCTTTATTTAATTTGTCAACCTGTCAAGCCACCATACTTCCAAAGTTTGATTGGGATACTCTAGAGATAACAAAAAGGACAAGGTGTAATAAAATGGGATACCCTCCTGAAGTCAAATAATTTAAAACAAGTATCAGTTTTCAAAGCCAAGCGGAACTGCATCGGTTGTTTTACTGTGAGATTGGGACATGGAAAAACAACCATGTTTTGGCAGAAGAATGGAGAGACATTTCTGTATTTAGATGATAGCTGCACTTTTCTGACTGTCTTTTAAACAGACTTTGCCTCTAGCAATTTGCAGGATTGAAACACCTGTAAAATTCCTCATTTGCCTCTGTTTCAAATATTTCAAGTTAGAAAATGAAAACAATAAAGGGAAGGAGTTGCTTTATCACTTCCATGATATTCCAGTCATATAGCTGTTCTGAAAATGGGTTAAGTGCTTATAAAAGGAACAAAAATGGACTGTGATTTGGGTAATGGTTCAGGTAAGTGGTGCCATACAAAGTTGGAAGCACTGTATGAAGCTCAGCAGTCTTGTTTCCAGATGTAACTTGAGAGAGACTATTCATATACCTAAGTTTAGGTTTGTGCATTCAAAAAGCATTTGCTTAACTTGGGTGGGAACAGGGAAAACTTTCATTCTCCATTCCACGTCATTAAATGTCTGATTTAATTGTTATGTCCAGCTAAAAAGTTAGCTTCTCTAATTAATACCAGTAATGTACAATTTGTGTACATACGCCAGACTGCAGAACTAGATTTGTAGGGAGGACAAGATTTGTAGGGAGGGTGGCTTCCCTAGAAAATAACATGGGGAGTTTTGTTTTGGGGTGGGTTTTTTTCCACATATTCTGGTTATATGTGGACCTTGTATTTAATAATTTTGCTGTTTGTTGGGGGGTTTTTTCATTCCATTAAAAATGGATGCAGTTGTTATTTAAGGAATGCGTTCTGGAGATAGCAGCAATTTGTACACAGGCATATGTAATGTATGGTCACTCAGTGCTACTGATGTCAGGGAAATGGGCATTGCTCATGGTCCGGAAAAATATCTGCTCCTCTCTATCAGAAGCAAACCTTTACAGAAGTCCATTAAAAAGATGACAGTAGGCCTGATGCTTCTGTTATTTGATCAGTCTTGCATCAGTGGTAATCAAGAAACTGAAGGGAAGTATTTCTGATCTCATCTGTGCTGCTAAAGTTATAGGTAGAACTTTTATACATTAGTGTGGCAAGTACATTCTCTTAAGCTGATTGTTTTAATTTTTTTTACGTGTCTGATGATAAATAGTAGAAGATATGTGCTAAGGTAGTGCTCAATGTCTTTACTGTGCTCGTTGAAATAAGAGATATATAAAGTAGAAACACAAATCTTATCTTTAGAGTTTGGTGGACATGGAGACATTACATTCTCTGCAGAAGATGGTGCAGGTGCTCCTCAGCCTATCTTGCTGTCTCTTTTAACGTCATCATGGGAGCTGTGAAAGTCTTGAAAAATTAAAATGAACAAACAAGTAGTGTTTTCAAAAATTTCAGCTTGACCTAGATGCACTCTGGTGCTGAGATCCCTGTGGTGCAGAGTAGGGAGGCTCTGGGGAGCAAACACACGAGGCTGACGATTCCAGATGCGCAGGATTGACTGTGCCCTAAGCTAAAGCCCCACGCTGGCCCCAGGTGAGCCAGCCGTGCCCCCCACACGCTGGGGAGCTCAGTGGCCAAGCCCTGTACCGTGGCTGGCATCTGCAGCCTGATGTGCGAGGTGGCTCAGGACATATCTGCTGGGAACTCCCTCCTGATACAGGAAGCAGAGGAGTTCAACTGCCTTTATGCTGCAATGACAAAATTAAGCTTACAGTACTGTTTCTATTGGGTTTCTAAAACAGCTTAAAAGACAAAGACAAAGGACGCTGTTTTCCCTTCATTGGCAAAATCAGATGTGATTGCACGTACTCAGCTGCCTATCAGTCAACAGAGAAACTTAACAGCAGCTCTAAATGTGTCACAATGAAATTTAGGGTCCAATTGTATGAGGGCATGCTGAATACCATGGTAATGGGAGCTGCATGCACAAGGCCAAGTCTCTGTATGTGACTTCCTAAATTCCTGCTAAATTACTGCAGCCCCTCTCTACAACTCCTGCAGTCCCTCTCTTTGTTGACAATAATGCCATTATAATTGGCCTACTAAAGCTGTATGGATATATTCAGTAAATCAGATATGATAGTATGCGATACAGCCAGGCATTTGCCACTGTAGTTAAAAATGAATGAGTTTGATACACATTTTCCCAACCAGACCTTCACATGGCCTAGAAATAACATGAGATTTGATTGCACAATGTATCTGAGGTTCTCAAATACCAGTCTTACTGAGGCCTCCAGAAATTAGTGTCTCATATCCTTATTTCATATTGTGGAGCCGGACCTGTGGCAAGGAGCTCATAGATCTGAAGGACATTTCAGATGAGATCTGCCATGAATAGTCAAAACTCCCAGCTTCCTGTTTTGAGCATTAACAGCATGGCCATCCTTCTCCCAGCAGCAGTGTTAAGTTTCTCATTCAGAATAATAATTCAATTGCAGCAGTTGAGAAAATACAGTGGAATTGGATTCAGACACTGGAAAATGTTGGCAATACCAGTGGCTCAGAGAACTGTCACAGAATCAGGAGCTGCTGAGAACATGAGAGAGTTGCTCAAAAAGTTCCTATGTATACACTTTCCCATTTGCTTCCTTTTCTCTCCAAACATTCCTGGAATGAGCTGGTAAATTATTGGGCAAAGCATATATGGTTTTTATTGGTGAGGGGTGTGTGTGCAACGTTAGGAGGTGAAAATCAAACACGTGCCGAAATTGAACTGTGACCTCAATTCACAATGGTATTTAATCCATGTGCTCTTCCTCCTCTTTGAAATAAGGTACTTTATTTTCTGAGGGTAGTATGGGGCACTGAGGTCCAGAAATGTCACACTTCCATATGTAATTAAATTATAACACGTGAGAACATTGCAAGCAGCGGACTTTGTCCTTTCTTAGTTGATAGAAAGACAAGCAGTGGTTTAAATCTCTTCCTGCTTTGCACTTGCCATCATGATGCATTTCTCTCACACTTTTGTTTTCTGGACTGATTCCACAAGACTGCTCAAATCGCTCTAGAAATAGCTGATAATACTTAATTTGGATTATATTTTTTTTGTGTGTATGGGTCAGTGGGACAAGGGATCATTGAAAAACCATTCCAATGATGTTATCAGTATCTGAACTTACTGAGCATTCGTCTAATTTTGTCTATATTAACTTAAAATGACAGATTTCTGGTGGCATGGCTGAATGCAAAGAATTCTCTGCTAAACCACATGACGTTATTGATGTGCTGAGGGTTTTTAAAAAGCCAGAAGAGAATTATGTTTGTGCTGTCCTCATCCAGATTCTGAGATAAAGCTGAAAGTAATGACATGCTAATAAAACAGGAGGGGGAAGCTGGTGCAGAGTAGTTGCTGTGTCAGCATGTCGGCTCTTGATGCAATCATGGGAATGCTCCTTGAGCATAGTTAGAAATGACATGTTTAGTGTGAGGCCACTTCTAGCTGAGATGAGCAGTGGGGGTGGAAGAAAAATGAACAGCATTACTTTTGTATAATTTTGAAGACTTTCTCCCTTTGTAAATAGTGTTGCATCATTTTTCTAGTGTGTCTTACAGTATCTATAGAAATAATCTGCTTTTCCTCCTCAGCTGTTATTACTTTCTGTAACAATTTTTCTTATGGCCAAAAGGGTTCATTCTAGACATGTGCTCCAAGTAAGTACTGTGGTCATCCCAGTTCTCTCATTTCCAGCTCTACATGAAGAAATGAGAGAGCATATAGGTCTCACTATGGAAGTAATTTTAAAGTCTGATAACTTTTACTTGTTCATTTGGGTTTTTTGACTTGGTTGAATGACTGTATTTGAAAGAATACACAGAAAATCTTCAGACTTCAGGCCTTGGCAAGAGCAAATCATACCTTATACATAAGGTTTAAGTTAACCCCTAGGTAAAAGTTAAAGGAGCTAGATGTAAAAATTTTGATATACCTGTTTCACATTAGAAAGATCAATCCTGTTTACTAGAGGATAATTTCTGAAATGACAGTGAAAGGGAAATATTCCAGCAATGTTAACACAATGTGAACAATCCCTTCCATCTTTTCACTGAAATAGATTTTCTTTTAGAAAACAAGCAAAAATAATATCCCTTCCATCTATCTCTGTAATACAGAGACATATATAGACTCATGAAATACAGCTGAAAGAGGGACATAAAATTATATATATGGGAATAGTAACAATTTAAAAGTTATTCAGGGGTTTTGTGGCTTGGCTTTCTTTTGTTTTTTCGTTTTCAATTTTATATAACAACTGAAACTAAATTTTGAGAATCGATTATGTAATAAAATTTCTCTTATCGCTGTTTGAAATTGTAATGCATGTGCTGCTGTGCACTGCCATCTCCTGAAAGGAACAGTGCAATCTTTATTATATCTTAAAACAGTTTTTGCGTAGAGAAGTTAGATACTCTAATGAATGAGGCCTGAGTTTCTGAAGGAAAACAATCTAATTCCTGCTTGGATGCTTAGACAGGAACTATGTTTAGAACTAATTTTTGCAATTCACCTGTATGTGTTTTCCTGTGGAGATACTCCTACACTAGAATGTGTGTGATGTCATTTCTGTGAGGTAGTTTCTTTAAAATGTCAGATACAATATTGGTTGCAGGAGAAATTTTGAAATTTGCATCTGAAACATGGAGCTATAAAAACATAAGCAGTGGTCAGAGCAAAAATGGAGGCATTGTACTCAAGTGAGAAAGAGCAGCATTTGTGAAAACAACATCGAGTTTGATCTAACCTAGTCCCTTACATTTCAGATGCTGATAGAGTTAGGATTTGTTTCAGGCTGAGAAACCGGAGAAAAAGCATAGGAGTTTATCAGGAATATCTGTGTGTGAAAGAAAGAGAAGATTGTCAAGAAGGTTTCTCTGTTGAGAAACCTTGATGGATTCACCAGCCCAGGATTATCTTGGCAGCAGCCAGTGAAAGGGCAAAGGTGCTGAAGGGGATTTTTATGATGACACATACAAGAGAAAACTAGTTACCTGGGACTTTGCTGTATCCTCTACTCAATAAATGACCTGAATTGTTTTGGGGACCAGGCCAGGCTTCAGATGACATTTCCCATCTGTTGAATAAGAAGCTGTACTCGGCAGTGTTGGCTGGAAGATCTTTGTTTTGCCATGCTGTTCTGCAACACAGTTGACAGCTGTCCTGTGTGTGTGTATGAAATCCATGTATGTTCACTTCTTTACAGTGTAGCATTTATGACAGAATTACACTACAGGGATAGAATTTGACTAATTACTATAATTATTTTCCAATTCTTTTTTTCCCCCCTTAATTTTACCCTGGTTACTTAGTAGCCATCCTTCAAATGCTTGCAGGGCTATGTCATTATCACTAGTATAGGTGTAACCTCAAAATGAAGCCTTTGTGGGTTTGGTTTGAGTTTCATGAGGTTAGAAACATGTTTAGGCATGTCTTGGACACAGTTTTTTGTCCCCTTAAATGCTACATGTATCCACAAATAGCTGTCTTTGTGGAGAAAACAGGGTTTGTAACATCTTGCATACCAAGCATGTTCTCAGCCATGTGCAGCTTTGCTTTATGGAGCTAAATAAAACAAGGGAAAATGGAACAGGGGCAAGGGGAAAAATGAATGTTCTCAGCTGAGATTTGCACAGAGATGACAGGTGAATGAGGTGGAGAGGTAAAGAACAGCTGTTCCAGATGGTAGGAGCTTCAGGAGGGAAAATGCTGGAGTCAAAGCGGTCAGATTGTAGGAGGAGATGATGTTCATGAAGGATGAGTGGTGCTGGCAGGGAGATGAGTGTGGGAGGTCAGTGGGAAAAACACAGTAAACACTTTGTATGAAGTTTATTTATCTTAAAGTAGCCATTTCTTCTAAATGAATTGCAGTCAGTTCTTTCCAGCACTGATTGCAGGAGTTTACCTGGAGTAATCAATGATCACTATTTTCTGTTGTCATTGTCTGCCTCAACACATTCACTGCCTTAGCTGAGTTCTGTACTGACAGCAGACCCTCAAAAATAAATAAACACAGTTTTCAGAAGTCTGATTTTGAACCAGCCCTTCTGTCTCTTTAATCTACTGCCTGGAAATGAAAGCTTTTAAAGGTGCTTGAAAATCTAACAGCCTTGATTTTAAGGTTTTAAACAATCTAGCATTTGTCATAGGACTATAACAGTGTAGTTGGAGCTTATTTCTGGATAAATAGTTCATACAAAAAGAAAGCGTAAAATAATAGGAAATCAGTGATGTTAAAGGTGATCCTAGTTTAAAGAAAAAAAAGCTTAAAACCTCTGGATCAGTCTTGGAGTTCTTTTTCAGTACACGTGAAGAATTGGCTAAATGGGAGTTGGGTACTCTCACTCTGCCAGCTCCTCTTGAGTGTTTTGGTTCCCTGTTTACAATGTTCTGTGAAATGTTGTGAAGAAACAGACAGAACATTCACTTTCTATGAGTTTTTTAAAGGCAGAACTTATTTTAATTAACCATTTAAATTTAACTTACTGGCCTCAAGAGTCAGACAATTAGCTGGAACTGTTGTTTTGCAGATCCTATAGGTATTACACCTGAAATAATTTATATTGGCTGCTGACCTGTCTATTGATCATGGGTGACAATTCTATCTCATTTACCCAGTGCTGCTAACATTTTAGGCTTAGTCTCACATTGTTTGAACTTTATATTTTTTAATTGTCAGTAGACATGATGTTAAATGTATATTCTAGCTCACTGTAGTCATTCAATATATTAAATGGCACTTTTGGAAGAAACTCAATTTTCGTTTCATGGCCGTGTTCTTATACAGATAATTTGCTTTGTGCCTAACTGGTTTTTCCCCAATATTTCTAGCTGGAATCAATGCTTCTCTTCAATTTATGTCTTAAATTATGTCAAAATGTAAAAACTGTGTATATTGTGAAGCAATTTCTGGGCTCTGTATAGAGAGAACTGCTCTTAAGGAGTGAGAAAGGGATGATGTTCTAGCAAAATATGTCTTAAGTGCTTATGATTAATACTTTGGGATACTGCAGGTGAAAGGTGAAATGTGATTTTTGTTCTTTTTTTTGTCTGCACAGGGGCGATTTTTGATGAATCTGCCAAAAAAGATGAGGAAGTTTTTCGAATGGCAGTTGCTGATCTCAACCAGAATGATGAAATCTTACAAACAGAGAAAATCACATGTTCAGTGACATTTGTGGATGGCAACAATCCTTTCCAGGCGGTTCAAGAAGGTAGGACAACTGAAGAGATCTCTTGCTGTTGTTTTTGCAGTGACATGTAAAATATTACCCTGATAGTTTCTTAGCTTTATGGGAATTCGTAATTTTTGTTGGCTCCTTTTTTTTGTAATATCAAATAGCACATTTAATTTTGGATTTAGCTGCTTTGGTTTGTGTTGGTCATAGTGACTTTTAGCTATAAAGTCACCTTTTATCCATTTTCTGTGTATAGGCTGTTGAAATGTGATAAAGAAGTCAGACACACTTTGCCTACATCGTTCTTCTTTTCCAGCCTGTTTTGAAGATACTGTCAAAATGATGACTACTTCTTGCTACTTTTTCATTTAATTTTGTGAAACTAATGGCAATTTGTTGGGAAACATAGGTTGTTGTGTGGGTAACTTTTTCAGCCTGCACGCCCGAAAAAGTTACATGTTTTAAAGGAAGGATGAGACGATAGCCTGGTGACTTGAAAGTTGACTGTGTCCAACATGATTTTGTTCTTAGCCTGACCTTTGTGTCATTCCACAATTACTGGACAAGGGATGATGTAACTACTTTGGGCTCCTGTAATAGTGGCAGGATGATAACAGAAAATAATATTTGAAATCCCTCTGAGCTGGATTAGTAAATCACTGGTGTGACTGAGGAGTTCTCTGGAAAAACAGCTCAAGAAGTCTTTAGAAATACGAAATCAAATTTGGGGTTTAAGCATTTGTTATTTCTTTGCTGTTCTGGCACACTAACAGCTGCTTGAGATGCCAAAGTTATTTACTGAAGGTATATTACCAAATTTTTCTTAACAACAAAAGTAAATTTTGATGATTTTCTATATCATTATTGGCTCTGTATTGACATTGAGATTTAAGGGAAATACGCAAATAGTTTCTTCAATATTTGTGTAGTCAAAGGTTTGGCTTCAATTGGTTATTGACAAGGCAATGCTACTGAAAAAGCCTTTAGTGCTTATTTTGTTTTTTTACCAATGACATTCTTAATTTTTGACAATTTAGTAATTTAGTCAATTTTCTTCTGTTAAATTTTACCAGTAGATAGATCTATGTAACAAGAAGCATTGCAGTCTGTGCTTGATAGAACTGAAGCAGAAAAAGAAGTGATTTTGAAAGTATTCCGGTTAGAATCAATTCCATCTCTTTCCATCTGGAAAGGCTAACATAGAAACTGGAACTACTCGATACTTTTAGAATTCAGAGGGGAAAATGAGTAAGTGAGCTCCATCTTTTAAAGATGCTTTCTACATTTTTTCTTTATTTTTTTTTAAATCCAGGATGGATGATATTAGCTGATGCTCTGTGGTTAGCATTAATTAACTCTGAAAATTAGCAATTAATTTCCTGTATCATTGTGGTTGAGTAGTTGCAAACTATTTAATGAAATTATGCTTTAAATACAGTATTTATTAGTGATTCAGAGAAACTGCAAGTGTCTAGTAAAGTAGAGCATTCCAAAAGAGTTAATGACCTAATATTTCAGTATTCAATTATTTATTTTATGCAAAAGTTGTGTTTGTCATTGTTGAAAGTATCTTGGTATAGTCAACATTTGAAATGTGAATGGATCAGATTTGACATAAATTTCATTACCATCTGTTGGGGAGACGAAAGGTCTGTTGCAATATTGATGAGTTCACTATTTTCCAGTAAAAACTGTTTCTTGTGAATACATGGTCAAATGCAGCTACAGGCCTAGCAAATCTATTCCCTATCTTTTAAGGGCCCTGTGTTTTGCTTGGAATAATCCAAGTGAAGAACAAAGGTTTGCATCTTTTGCACGTACATATCTGTGACATTTTGCTTGTTAAAATATTTTACCACAGTTAATGTGTTTTATTTTAACTGAATACAGGCAGAAGCTGCAGTGTAATATTTCAGGTACTTTGCACCAGTTTCTTGCCTTTCTCCTTTTCTCTGTATCTTTACATCACTCATCCTCTGCTCTTAATTATATTTCTAGAAACGTTAGTAGCACGGAAGGGGACCACTCTAACTTTTGTCACATATTATGTGGTTTATAACTTTGACAAATGCTTACCAAAATGCACTGTACTAAATACCAGAAAAAAAAAAAAGTTCATTTAAACATTCAGGCCATTCCAGTCTTTTATTTGTAAAAGAATTACTAGAATGAGGCTAAATCTCATATTTTTCAATGTGTGACATTCAGTATTCTCAAACTTGTCTGTTTCATGCAAGCATGACCCTTTCCTTGGAATCCTAGCACTGAGCCTGAGGTCCATGGAATCTCCTATGAAGCAGAGCCTAATGTTAAAAAATATACAATTTATTTAATTTACTAATTGTTTGTTTTAATTGTTTTTATATAAACTGCTTGAAGTTTGCATTGTTTTAGGCCACAATATCTGGAATTCTTTAAGGTCTTGACTTTTTTTTTATAGTATAAACTACAGAATAGCCTTTAAAAAACCCAACTTTTAATGCTTGGTAAAATCCTTATTTAAAGCATTAGGTCCATAATAACAGCTTAAAATTGGTCTAAAAATGGTCTAAATTTGTCTTTAAACTGCCCTTTTCGTCAATAAAGAAAGATAAAGAATTTGCCTAGGACTGTGAATTTCAAAAAGCCAAAAAGTCATGAGCAAAGACCTCATGAAACAAGACGTTAGGTACAGAGTTATTTTTCATAATGCAGTAATGGACAGCCTGCATTATTTCTTTTATTTCACTTTTAGTGAAATTGGCAAGTAACTCCCAAACAATGTAAACAGAAATACTCCGACACTTCCTAATGATTTTGGGATGTAAAGATAAATAATTTGAGAGGATTGCCAGCTGTGCAGTACTGTGTTGTTCTCTCTGAATGTGTTTTTCATAAACTATTACAGTGCCCTTAAATGTCTTCCATTTGTACCTTAGGGCATCTCATTAACAGCTCTGATTGGGGTGATGATACTGTAGCAGAGCTGAGTGGTTTTATCCTAGAAGACCTATGAATGACATGCCCCATAATATCACTGGAAGTGCCCTCAGGGACAATTTATACGCATGTTCCAGTGCATAGAAATAGGAGGTGAAATTCTTGAAGTTAGGAAAGTTAGTCTTCCCTTCTGTTGGCCACAGAAAGGGCCAACAGCAAGTGTGGTGCATCCCACGCCCTTGTGGAAGCTGCAGCCCAGTCGCTAAGTCACAGTGATCCCTGTGGAAATGTCCAACATGGCAGGTTCCTTCCTCTTTTTCTTTCTTTCATCAATACAAAATACTGCACAATATTTATAGTTCTCTTCTGTGCAGTGTCTCAAAATATTTCCTTGCTTGTGTGGTTGAGAGAGGAACAATATTGTGATTGGCTTTTTTTATGCTGTGCCCATGTCAGGTACCACAAAGGAAAAGCAGAAACTGAAGTTTTCTTTGTACATAGACACAGAAGGAAGTTGGGATAGTCAGGTTTAGCATGGTGGCAAGTCAGTGATTTAGTACTATGAAACAAGGAATTATGAGCCAGATCCATAGTGGTGCTAAGAATGTGTTTTAGTATAATCTTTATTTCCTTTTCTGTGAGACTCCAATTTACAGCAGTATTTAAATAGGGATGGGACAGGACTTCAAAAGGTTTTGAGTTCTACGTACACTTAAACTGTAATTATTTTTTTATAAAAGACATGCTTCTCTATTTCTTTGCAATGGACTCTTTTTTTTCTTTCACTGGGAAATTTGGTTGAAATAAATGCAACACTTATTTTCTCATTTGTCAGAAAATTACTCTGTTCTCTTATCTTTCTGTTAGTTTTATTATGCTTGTGCTTACTTCAATACGCTAATAATTAAAGTTTTAATTTAATGGTTCAGAGCCTGCTGTTTCCTCCAGTCCTTAATTTATCATTAGTAATATGACATACAGTAGCTGAAAGGTTGATATAAAATATGTGATGGCCTTTGTGTTTTTGTGGCAAGTGGGGGGAAGGGGTGGCTTTGGTAGCTTGGACCAAAGGTAATAGCTTGGCTCCTGCTGACACATGTCCTTGTGCAGCACAGTTTCCTCAGCCCTCATGCTGCCATTTCCACTTGCACACCGAGAGTTATGGAGCAAACTCTGCAGGAGTTTGCAGTGCTTGAGGCATCCACAGCATCTGGAAGGTAGTCAGAGCTCGGCCAAAGATGTGTGTCAACCTTGGAGATCCATTGGCAAATATTTGCTTTTCATTTAGTGCTGGTGGGTTTTTTTTAATCTTACTCCTTTCTCTTAACTCTTTTTTTTTTTTTTTTTTTTTTGACAATATCACATTTTACTTATCTTGAAAAATAATTCTACAGTAATCCAGTATTTTCTTCTATAGGTTACCTATAACACATGACAAATAGATTTGACTGATGTTGTTTGAAATTAGCTTTGCTGGACACATTTTCCTATTGCAATCAGAAATATGTGAGGCTTATTTTTCTTTTTTTTTCCTAACCCAACCTTTTTGTCATTCAGGCTAGTCACCAGAGTATGCTTACAGACACCAACTCAAGCCTTCGTAATGGCTTTTGAAAGCTTATTGTGATCAGTGAAGTAAATAAGGCAGTGAGTCATAACTAAATGGGATTCAGCTGTAGAGTAACAGAGGTTTGTAGGGCAGCAATATGTATGAAGGTCACATGCAGGATTTTATTCAAGCAAAGTTTTATGGTCAGAAATTACAACCTGATGGATACATCTGCTTTGGCCTTCGGGACTAGATGAGTGTAATAAGATTGTCCTTTCCCATTTCTCTGATCACCATAGAAATCTGTTTAAATCCACAGATTTCATGGCCTGCTAAACTTTCTTTCACTTTGTGTCACTTATTTCTTCAGATTTCTGAGCCTTCCTTGTGCTTTTTATTAACCAGTACATGTTCAGTTTGAGATTAAATCTTTACAGGGTTGAACTTCTTCACTGGCCCTCCATTTTATTTCCGATATGCTTTTTTATTTCCCAGTAAAATAGATTTTGATGCAAAAAGATATACTGAGGAGGAAAAAAAATCAAGCAGGATTTGAGCTATAAAAAGTCAAGGAAGAAAAGGAGGAGAAGCATTTCAATAATGATATAAAAGTCCTTTGTAAAATCAGAAACGGTTGGAAGTGTTTGCAATTGCAAAATTCTTGTATCATGAGCACTTCAGAAAATACGGTGGGAGATTGTTTGAATTACCTGTCCTCTGTGCTTTCTCATAATGTACCAGCAGTTGCAGCACTTGGCCCTGTTCTCAAAGTGCTGGGTGAGGAGCCTACTACTCTTACACAGCCTTTGTTCTCATTTTAGTCTTGCTAACCTCACAAAATCAATCAGATCTCCAATCTGCATAAATGTACCATGGGAGTCCAAGTGTTGACAGCTTAAGAAAAGAGATGTTGCTACACTGGTGATAACATCCTGACAGTTGGGAAGGCAGTGGTTGCATGGGAGAAGATCACAGAGAAGGGGGAGGAGTGAGCACTGATGGAACTAAAAAAGGGACATGTAATAGAGGCTTAGTTTAGGATGAGTAGGATGCACTTTTAACATATTTTCATCAACAATTTCAAAGCTTTTGTGACGTTTCTTTGCCCGGAAGTAATCTACTCAGAGCATACTGCAGGCTGTGAAAGGAGACCAGATTTATTCTCAGAAAGGCCTCAGAGTAGTACAGCAGATACAGTAATTGCAAGACTTCCATCACTTTCCAGCCTTTGGATTTTTGAGCCTCCAAGTTTTCTAGTTCCTAATTCTTTCTGTAACAATGTTTTCTTGATTGTAAGACAACTTCCATTATCTTTGTTTCCAGTTTGAAAGTAAAATCTGGCAGCTGTAAGCTGCACTAAACTTTCAGATACTTGAAAATTTAAAAAATTGTTTATATTCAGCTCTGAAAAAGTCCCCCAAATCCACATGAATTTAAATAGAAAAAAAGAAATTTAAAAAAAATCAGTCTACCAAGAATGGCTTTTTTTCAGGATAGCTTAAGCAATGTGAGAAATTAAGCTATAGATATTAAGGTGGTTGAACAGCCTTCTCTGCCATAGGCTTTCCAAACTGCTGAGCCAAAGAGGGGAGGAAAGGGGCTTACTCCAGTGCAAGCTAGGGCAAGATCCAGCCATCCTTTCTTTAGGTGCTGTTATCCACTTTGTCTCCCAGAGTACCTAAACCCCGCTGACTGTACACTTTATGAATGCCGTATGTCTTTGCTGCGGTTTAAGGAAAGAATACTAGTGTTTCTATGGAAACCACTTTTCTTCAGGTGACCAGGAGACCTGGTAACATCCCCCGTTACACTGCAATGCATTGCAGCATTCAAATGCAACGCTGTGACTGAAGGTGCTTATGTGGGGCCACACATCAAACCAAGGACTTTGGTGTTTCAGACTTTGCATTACCTACCACACTACTTTTCTGGGGTTCTTCTTCCCCCTCTCTGCTTTCTGATGACTTGAAAACAGCAGGACTGATTTTCCTAACGCTGATGCCATTTACCATTTTCAGTTGCCAAAGTTTGGCTCGACTTAATTTTTATGGCAGATTTTGACATTTTTATCAGAGCTTCCACTTTCAAATGACAGGCAGGAATTTTAATAGGCTTGCAAGAAGTTCCTTCCTAGGCTGTTGCTTGAAAAGCATGTGACTGTGAGACTTTGAACCTCTAACCCCTTTTATAAAGGTGGATCAAATAAATGAATAAATACACACTGGACAAATGTGATGCCTTTTGATGGTGAGGTGCAGAGTGAATTTTATCACATTACTAAAGGAAAAGCTGGACAGGCTGCTATTCTGCAAACCTAGATTGGATCATTTCTGGTTTCTCAATAGACATGTTTCCACTTGCAATTCACAAGTGCCCAATATGTGTTTTCATACATTAAGCACAGAGCTTCAGTCTGCTGTGTTAATGTACTCTGACACACTGCTAAGCGTTTACTTTTAAGAGAGCTATGCAGATTGTGATGTGATTAAATAATATCAGTGGTACGTTTAAACGTTTAAAGCCACTGCGCCTGGAGGGTTTTGGGGTATTTTAACAAACAAAAGCATAGAGACAAAGGAAATGAGAGATGGTTCATCTTCCTAGATGTCAATTATTTAACTAGCACCCTAAGCTATTAGTCCCCTAAAGTAATCTCCTTAAGTAAGTAATGGACACCCTTTCTGGATTTTCTTCTCAACCTTTTGTGAATAGTGTCCACTAAAATTACTAGAGCAGTCAATCATCACTGCCCATCCAGACATGTATATTCCCAGACAGGCCTCACAGCCTGCAAGCTTGCAGCAGGTTGTGGCAACTACCAAGCCATGAACTGCTGCATTCAGCTGTTTTCTGCTCTATTGAGTCCTCCTGAGTCCTCTCATAGTGTTAATTGGAGATTTTGCTTTTCTTTCTGCTGGCCAAATTCTATGAATTAAGTGAAAGTCACCAGGTCCTTGTTTCACCATACTGTTTAGGTACAAACATGGATCTGACTCCTTACAGATCCATATTTGCTGCATCTATCTATGTCAGTGCTTGTTTAAAAGTCAATAGAGTTAATTAATTTTAATAAATTAATTTCTTAATTTAATTCTCCCCTTTTAGCTTTCCTTGCACTTCTTCATTCTCTTCTCAAAAATATTTTGTTTCATTTGCAAGCTGGTTTTGTCATAATCTGTTAGTTCTTTGGCCACTGTAGTCATAGTAAGTACTGTGTTTGAGGCAACTGGGTATTCGTGTGCTTCAAATAATTTTATACGCACTCCTCTCTCTCTTTGTATAATCAAAGTGTACTTTATGGAGGACAGTAGTGTTTTAAAATCTAATTTTGGTAATGAGGAAATGAGCCATGACAACTCTGGAGGTGAAGCCTGAAGTGAATTATGAAGGTCATTCTCTTAGATGGAAAAATTAATTATATTTTAGCTCAGTTCCTTGTTACTTAGACCCTTTATATTGTACACTACAAAGTAATTTTGACTAAATACCAATTTATGAAAAATTATCTGAGCAAAAGAGTGCAGTTACAAGGACAGATTTTGAAACTAGGAAGAGTTTTATTAAAACGCTAATCATATCGGAAAACCATAACCTTTCATGCTATCTTTTTGAAAGGATGTCTGCTGTGGGATTTTGATGCTCATTCATTTTGACTGTGGGTGGGCCTTCATATTTTGAAATTTTTCATTGTGTAGTCTGGAGAATACCGAAGTGAGCCAAGCCACTCTGAAGGATGCAGCCACTAAGTGCAGCACTTGCAGCGGGCAGATGAAGCAGGTAGTGTTGACAGTAATTAAAAAACATTTACTCTGAGCCTGAAATAGACACTGGAGTCTTGCAGAGCCTTTCATGTTCTGTTGACACAGAAGTGGGAGCTTGGCCTTGGGATCTTTATGTAAGGGTATAAGGAATTAACACACGGGGCTTAACTTGATGTGGAAATTAAGCACGTGCTTAAAGGCTTTCCTGAGCAGGGATATACTTAAGCAATCCCAAATCAGTGACTTAATTTTCTTCGGCAGCTGGTATTCATTATTTTGTTTACTTTAAGGGCTCATTTTCTCCAGAAACTTGTAGATCTTTGCAGCACTTTCACATCCTGCACCTCTGGTTGTCCAAATGTGCCAGGTGGCTGTAGCTCCTCTGGTATTGCTGGAAGCAGAAAATATGGCTGCAGGTCATGGCTGTGCCTTGTGACATCTGGAAAAAAGTTTGAAATGACAATGAATCTTCCAGAGTGCCAGGCCACAAAACACAGCTAAATAAGTAAAAGCCTACAGAGGTTTGCCTTCTGACATTACATTTCACACTGAGAGGGTTATGATGTACAGGGCTTGGTCATCAGAGTACCAGAGAGCTGTACTCAGAAATTGCAGTTTTATGTTACAGGTAAACAGTTTATGTTCCTCCCATCCCTTTGTGATCTGGTGCAGGAAAGGAAGCCAGCAAGAAGCTACTTTCTTTTCAAAAATATTATGTGTCTTTAATAGCAAGCTGTGAACAGTGGCAAGCCGTGTGATAGCCAGCCCTTGCTAAGGGCACAGGAAGAGAGCATGAACTCCCTGTTCCAGGTGCAGCCAGATGTTGGAGCAGCTTGCTGTAATGTTGGATGCCAGGAGCTGAAAGTAAATGATCATTAGTTGTCAAATACAGAAAAAACAGCTGCCCTAAGAGAACTTTTGCACTTCTGAAATGCCATTTCAGTGAAAAGGGATACCAAAAACTTTGTTTCCTGAACAGAGAAGATGAGTGTTTTGAGAAAATGAAATCCATTCAGACTTACCAGGAGTTTAGAAAAAGAAAAAAAAATGTTGCCTAGGTTGCAACAGTTGACATTCTCTCTAATGGGTGCAGTCTGAAGAGTGAGGTGATGCAAAATAGCGACTTGCCATGACATTTGTGAAGAGGCTCATTGGTTCTACTTAAAACACGAAATTTGAGTTTTTTCCTGAGGTCTTTGCTAATCCTAGTTCTCTGATACTAGAAAGGAAAAGGGAGTAAACTGGTATAGATGAAGCAATGTTGCAACTTTCATTTGGATATCATGCCTTTCAATGTATTTTTCGTTCTTAATTTGGCACTGGTGGATCGAACGCTGAGCCAAAATCATATTCTTCTGTGTGCTTGGCTCGTTGAGTTCCACGCATTGTGGAGTAGAAACTGGTTCCTGTGGTGAGAGCAGGAGACAGTCTAGAGATACCTGTGCAGTACAGGAGCAAGTGGCACCTAGCTCAGCTGGGTTAGCCAAACACAGTGACCTTGATTTAGAATAAAAATAACAGTGTAAAACAAACCTCTGAAAGCACTAACTTAAGAAAATGTTCTGAAGTTCTGTTCTTTGTTGTCTCAGTTTACATGGCATTAAAAGATGTATTGCTCTACCTTATTTTTATATTAAAAAAACCTCCAAACAAACACAAATCAATAAAAGAATTATACAGAAAAACACGTTCCTGTATTCAAGACTTTTCTTTGTACTCTGTTAGTAACAACTGCTTCTTTCTTAATAAAAAAATTATGTCTTTCAACAGCAGATAACAGCATTATATTGAGAGTTACTAGGAATTCTGTAGTTGGGATGTTTTTTCATTGAATTTCATTTTTTGGAGGATTAACATTTTAAAATAAGGTCAGCATCCAGGGAAGCTTCATGAGCAGTTATTGAGTGGCTCTATGAGTCCCACTCAAGTCATAATTTTTTAAGCATAAAACATATATCTTTTTCAGTGTTTCTCAATCTGCCATAGAGAATTGAGCACAACTAGTTTCAAAACTCCAAGATGTACTTATTAAATATATTTGGGCATGCCAAGATCACAACTCAAGATTTTCTGAGTTCAAGTTTTGTGTCAAGTCCTCAAACTAGGTTGATACACGTAACACGTTTTCCAGTTCACATATGTTTCTCCTCCCTGTGTAATTTTTTTTTTTTTTTTTTTGCTGTTCAGACATTCATTTCATGTGCAGTCTAACTTGATGAGAAAGTTAGAAATTTCTGTGTATCAGCAGATGTTCCTTGCGCAAGCTCCAGGGGCTACAGGTAGTGAATATAGTGGATCACCTCCTACTCCTAGCCAGAACAGACTCCGGAGGAGCACAGATGGTATCTGGAGCCTCCTTTGGCAACTGCTGATGCTCAGGCTCTGCCATGAACTGTGCCTCAAAGAAGAGTTTTGGACTTTACGTAGTACAACATCAGTTGCTGCTACAATTAGGATGATTTTGGAAGACATGATTCTTTGGTCTAACTGATCAACAAGTTCACATTCTGTGATATTTGTGAGGAAAGTACCTTGAAAAACAACCATTTCAAAGTGGAAATGGGCAGCTGAAATCAGCAGCTTCCAAAAGCACGAGAAAGGTATAGTCCTTTCTGTGCTTGTTGTTAATATTAAGGACATTCTTAAAACTAGTTACTGCATCAGTTTTTAAACTTCAAATTATTTTCTGGAGCTTCTACCAAAATAATAAGAGCAAAGTTTTGTTATTTTACAGTATTAGTTTGTTACTTTAAAAATTGTCACCTTGTAAGAGTTGGTCCCATGTATCTTCTGTCAGGGAGTTTTAAATTCCATATTTTTCTTTTATCTTTTTTTTTTTAAATTACTTGGCATTTTGAAATCTTTTTTCCTGGGTGTTTGTGCTCTGTGCCTTTGGCTTGTTCAGTTTGTGCCTTTATAGACTGTAATTTGGTACTGCAAAAGGTGTTCTTGAGGAAAAAATTGACATGATCAAACATGGTGCAAAGTTGCACTTACCTCCTGCATTAATGGAAAGGGAATTTAAGGAGAAAGGCTCAACTTCTCTTCCTATCACCAGCAGTAATAGTGACTTGAAAGTTTGTTCCCTTTTATTCTTCATATCTATTAATGTTTAATGCAGGGACCAATTCATGTAGAACACTCCTCATTGTCTATTCATTGGCTTCAGGAGTTGGACTTGGTGATCCTTGTGGATCCCTTCCAACTTGGAGTGTTCTATGACTCTTTATCTGAACTGGAGAAGTAATTTATTTTGCAACATGAAAAAAAAAAAGTGATATCAAAAGTGTCTGTGGATGAATGATTTCCTTTGATAATGAAAAGCAGAATTTTGAGTAGTTTTCCTTCATGGGAATTCTTGTATTGCTAAACTGTAGTATCTTCCTCCACAGCTTCTAGAGAACTGCTTGAGCTTTTCTTTAAGGGATGACCTCCTCCATTCTTCTCCTCTTGCTTAGTTTATTCTTGTTGATTATTTCTGGATGGTCATTTTTAGACCTGGTAGTGCTTGCTGTATCTGGCCATTTTTGATGACATGATTATGTAAGAATCAAGAACAAAAGTACTTGTCTTTATCTGGCTTTATGAAAACCAAAAATTCTTCATTCTAAATTACCTCTGAAAATCAGTATGGCTACTAATGCTTGGAAGCATCTGGCTCAGCAAATCTTTCTGATAAGTTGAGTGTGATCAGTTGTGTGCAAGTTGAAAAACATTATGCGTGAAAAAATCTGTGGGCTCAACAATGTGTCTGCTACAGTGATTTTATTCAATGTCAAGGCCAAAAATAGAAACAAAATAGCATTAATGTAGATACTGTGTTGCTGTAGTATTTTCTGTGTGTTGCAAAATTTCCTCACTGCTGAGATCTTGGTGGGTGTCACTTCTCAGTAGAATTAATTTCAAACTTAAACTCAGATTCTTCCCAATGCAAAAGGGTGTTCAGTTTTAGTAAAGGTAGCTGAAATACACAAAATGTAAGAAAGGTCTGTCAAAGAGCAACAGAAGCAATGTAGGAAGTGAGACAAACCGATATATTTTTTTCAGAGAAGACTTCTTTCTCACAAATTGACAAGTTGAAGCATGCTGCTGATGTGTAGGAAAATAGTGAGGGATGGTAAAAAATGAAGAATGTGGAAGCAACATTTAAAGATTTGTTCATGCCTTTCCAAATGTTGTTGATAAGTGTGTTAGAATGCAGTGGTGTTAAGACTAGAGATTTCGATAAACTGTCCAAAGGACAAATGCAAAAAGTTCGTGGTGGCTTTTTTACTGCTTTTTCTAGAAGATGAAGAAGCCAATTAAACAAAAATGTAGGTATTTACTGGCCATATCACAATAAAAATGGCTTGAAGATCTCCTTCTCAGATTTTGAATGGTACTGGTGATATGGAGCCACTTGGGAGGCGGTACAGGTTTTGTTGCAAGACTCACATTACTTGCATAAGAGGACTTGAACGTTTTTAAGGAACAAACATCCCAGTGTGAAGTAAAAGATCTTTTAATGCAATTTTTGATGAGATGTCTGCATCTCAGGAGAGCTCTTTTTTCTCAGCCGCAGATTTACAGAGTGAATGCAAGTTCTCTTATCTAGGAAATTATTACTTCAGTTTTTTAAATTGCTCTGTTTCTTGAGGTGAATTAGGATGGCTATTTTGGTTTCAAACAATAAGTGTAAGTCTTTATAAACGTACTACTGTTCAGACTTCACAGACTTGGAGTACTTTAGAAGTTTTGGGGTGACTGTGTGTGGGTACTGGAGGGGCTTAGCTGCCTTTTCGATTACATCAAAAGAGTTTAGTTCTAAATAGTTATCTCCTGGAGAGAGCTGTGTTCTATAAAGGATACAGAAAAGCTGGAGAAGGAAACAGCAGAGATTTTTTCTGTATGCAAGAACCTTTCTTTTTGGAGTCTGGAGAAAAAAGGATTGTAGACTCTGAGGGCCTCAGTTGTGACACACAGAACTTATGCAAAATTAACCACATTTATATTAACTGTAAATGTTTATCAAGTAAGAGTAAATTATATCATCCCAAGGTATAAAAATGTATTTATCTGGCTCTTTTGTAACAGGAAATGAAAAAAACCTTTAGAGAAACATGAAATGCACCTGCTTGTCATGACTTGAAATATTTTTCGTCTAATGTGCCTGACTAATTCAGGGTCTTTTTTTCCTCCTCTCTCTCAATTTCTATTGAGGACTCACAAATTCTATTAAAAGAGTTGAAAAGCTAGCTCCCATGGGGTTGGGTTATACTCCTTTAATTGGTGTACGGGTCACAGAAAGAGATATGAAGGGTTTAAGCCTAAGTCTCTAGGTCCCACTTTCAAAATAGAAATTGAGTAGAAAGCCATGCCTCTAACCACTGTTGGACTTTGCAGAAAGCCTGAGCAATGATATTGCAAGAAAGGGACAGGTTTGATTTTTTTCAGCTAATACAAAGAATCTGAAGATACGTCTTTAAATCAGCCATGTTTATAAATTCTTGATATTTATAACCAGCAATGCATTAATATATTGCTATAAGAAAAAGAAAAGAAGGTACCATAGCTAGGAAAAAAAATTGTTTTGGTTAGAGATAGACATGTGTGGATCTGTATGGAATATTAACTAGTGATAAAATTGTTATTGTTACCAAGGCTACTAGAGTATACTCGATGTTGTCTTCAAATGCATCAGTAATTTTTTCTGTTAAACCTATCATTGTAGCAGCACTTGAGCATTTGAAATAGACATTTCCCAAAGCTTTACCTGGCATAAAAATCACTTGGCAGATGTATCTGCCATGCACAGTCATTACATCTGGCAGCTGGAATATATATCTGGATAGAATAGATTGCAGTTTTGGAAATATGAGAGTTTTGGAAAGGTAAAATATAGTTCTCTGATGTTATGTTAAACTTGGATGACAAGGAGCTTTGAAATGTTTACCTGCTTCTGGTAGCTTGTTTGTAAATTCTTTTAGAGCCCACAGTCTGCAGTCAGATTATTTCATGAATTGTTTCTTTATCTGTGGATTCATAGAATTTAATTTTAATAATATAATTTCGTATTTCGACTCTCACTATAGAAGTATGTGGAGCATAAATATTTAAATGGCCTGCTTTCTGAGGTTTACCTTTGCTGTTTCCAGGCTGCCTCTTGAAATAGTTGAATCAGTTTTTGTCTTTATGATGGCTGTGTTCTGGACATCACTAAATTTGGAAGGCACGCATGATCCTTGGCTGGGTTCCCTATGGCAGATCTCCTCATTACAGTTCTGCAGGGCTGTGGTTATATGGACTAGTAACAAGACCTTTACAATGCACCAAAGGAGGTTAAAGGTTACTTTGTACCCAGAGGAATTGTGTTAAGCTAGGATATGAATTAAAAGAGAAATAACCATGTGTGATCTCACCTTAAGAACTGCTAATTTGGAACAAATTTCTATGCAGGTAGTGCCTAGGCTGTTCGAATTTCAGACTACCTGAGATTAAGTTTCACCATAATGTTAGGAGAACATAGAAAAGAATCCTTTAATGTTTAGGACATGATGCTTTGATTTTCTTGTTGCCTACTATTTTCATGTGTGTAAATAACTCATCTAGTTTGGAGAAGATGGGGGGGAAGAGGGTTAGGACGGAGCAGGAGAAAATTTCATAGTGCTCCTTGATGTGGAATTTTCCTTTCTTTTGGTTTAGTGTTTTGCTTGGTTCTCTACTTGTAAAACATGACATTTTGATCAGCATTTAATTTTCTGCAGAATAAGTAACTTAGATTTCATTCCAGACAAACTGTCTTGCAAACTTACCTAGCAGCTGTTCTATGCTTCGCTGTCATTTCATGCAGTCTTGCCACTCCAGGTAAATAGCAGTTTATACAAAGACTTATTTTGGAATTTTCCAAAATATGTTATGAAATATGTCTTTCTCCATAAGTCAACCTGAAATTTAGCTCAGCCTTTTCCAGTTATCGGAATCACCGGTACCAATTATAATCTCTTCTCTGAGTCTACAGTTTTTCATTATTCTCTTTGTGTGGTTGAAGCTGCTGTGAGAGCCCTGTAGTTATCAGGTCACCCTCCTTCAGTATTGCAGTAGTAACACTTTAGTGTTGCAGAAGATCCCTGCTATTTCAATCTTTATTTTAAAAATTAGTACCAGCATAATAGCAATTATTTCCTTGGCTAACTTTTAGGATGCTTGAATTATGGACACTTAGTTTTACTAATTTGGAAGCATTTGTTCTTGGTGAATGAGATTGTTTCAGAAAATGATAGAAACATATACTGAAGATACATCCTTTTAGGAATGCTAGTGCTCTTTTTTCCCCACTGTCTCTCTTTGTGCCAGCCAGCAGCCCAGCCTTCTTCTCTGACTTCCAGCATCAGTGGTGAGGCTGTTCTGAATGGCTGTCCCCATGGTCTGATGATGATCCGTCAGAAAAAGCAAGGCTAGGATAACAAAATGCAGATGTCCAAGTAGAAGAGACAAATCTTCCCCAGCCTGAGTGAATACCACTTGCTGTTGATGAGTTTTGGAAACTCCTGTGAGTGCCATTTAGATTAATGTGTGTTGTTGAAGGACTAAAGAATCCAGGGATAAGGGTAGAGGAGAGATTTCAGAGGATAATTGCTGTCACGAGAAGGGCACTGTACCTACGCAGCGAGAATTAAACATCCTTGAGCATCGTGAATCTGTTTCATTGCATTCACCCACTTCCTCTGGCATCACATTCTGGTTGTTTTCTACAGCTGTATAAACAAATTAGATCTGTTTATTCTAACTAAAACTCTGAATACAGGGTAGTCAAGCCCAAGTTTATTGCCTGATCCACCTTTTGCTCCTTGCTCTTCATTATTATAAGAGGGCAAGAGAGCTTCATGTTTTATTCAGTTAATACAATGTATATTTAATTTGCATTTTTAGTGTTTTCAAAGGTGAAAGATAACTTCAGCAGCCATGAATGTGGTAACTTAATTGGTTGCAGGGTAATAATAGGATTCTTGGAAATGGCTTAATTGGGAAATCATGCAAGGCCTCAAACAAGTGCACTGGTCAGAAGCTCACCTGTGCTGCACTGCCACACACCCTCACGAAGTAGCAGGGAGTTACAGATGTGCAGCTGTCTCAGTGTTGCCTGCTCATTTAATTTCAAAGGTTTGCAGGAGGAGAAACAAAACCTAAAGGGATGAATAGAGGCTACCAAGGCATACTAAACACTGCTGAATGCTTTCCTTAATTTCTCTGCCCCTGGGAATGGTTGGGGTTATAATTTTCCTTGTGTACCTTATAAATGGAGGAACAAAAAATGGCCTGTATTAAAAGGTGGTGTACAAAGTTTGTGACAGTGAAATTTATCTGTCCTAATGCAACATCTGCCTGTGGGATCTGGGCTTCTAAGGCAGCAGCTTTTACATGCGTGGGTTATGTGTTATGAAAAATACCACAAAAGATGGGAGAGGAATACCCCAGGATTTTTGATGGCTAGGGTCTGCCTTTTGCTACATCATTCCCAACTTAGAGAGAGGACAATTCTATCAAGAAAAAGGATCTGCATTCTCCAAATTAGATGCTACGGTGATAATATTTTCAACCAGTTAACAAATATGCAAAATTTTCTGAGTGCAAACTCAGAAGGAACATCTTTTTAATCAAATTCAAGTTGGTCCAGAGAGGTTATTTATCTGCAGTGTGTAATTGTACCATTCGTGTTTTATTGAGCTGCTATTACCAAAATAGAGTTCACTTAAAAAACAATACTAGATACTGTTTCTACAGTGTTTCTTCACTGTGGCTGAGTGTTGGCTTTTTTATGCTACTTTTATCATTGGTGGTAGATGTAAGACTCTGTTTTCTTAAAACAGTGGGTGTCAGCAAAGCTGGTGTCTTAGTACTGAACTAAATACACACCGAGGAACTATATATGCTTTCGTCTTCCAAGCCTATTTCTACATTTCATTCCAATTTGCAGTTTGACTAGCACCTAATATACATCTTTTACTGTTTTCTCTAGAGCTTCTAACTTTTTTTTAAAATTCTTTTGAAGTGTTCCTGAAATGTGAGATTTTCTTGGTGTGAAGTTACAACATGGATATGAGAATAGCCAAAGTGTCTAAACTGTGATTTTTGACCTGAAGTGGGTTAATTTTCCCAAGATTCCTCTCCTGCCTTTTCCTACAGTGATACATGTTTTTTATTATTTTTGTCCTTCTGGTGTACTTTTTACCATTTGGAAGCCCGAATGGTGAATGTACTCATTATTACTTATCTGAAGTTGATGAAGATGTTCTGTACAATGTGCAGGAACTTGGTGTTTTGTTCACTAACCTTCTCCTTTTTAGACAGATTTTAGTCTGCTTAACTCTGTAATTTTCTTGGCATAAGAATCACCAAAAAAACCTGAAAAGGTGGGTTTGTTGTGACTCACCAGATCAAATATCCTTGCACCTCCTACCTCCCCCTTTTGTAAGCCAAAATACGCACATAGACTTGGCATGGGGATGATTTCATTGAAAGCACCGATTTAAAACTGCATCATAATAGTTTCAACAGCATCCAGCTGTAGTGTTTGTAGCCAGTTTAATCCTGTATGAATTATTATTTAGATAAAGGTTATTAATTGCCAGCTGCTGTTCAGTTAATGGCAAAATGCCAAGAAAGCACTCAGAGGCCTCCCTGTTCACCTATCTGTTGTCGGGAGTCAAGTATTTGGCTTTAAAGTAGAAAATGTCAAAGAAATTTTTCTGCCAGGCTTTTAAATTCTTTCAATTACTCTTTCTGTTAATAAAATGCAGATTTGCAGCATTATTTTTAAAGTCCAGATTAAGGTAGAGATGGAGGAGATAAAATTGATTGGGAATTGTATCAGGACTGCTGTGTCATCCCACTTCCTAGCTATCATTAACATTATTATTATTATAGGTACATTAGTAATAAACTCCAGTAAAAGCTGTCTCTAGTTGTGGCTGTTTTCCTAAGCCACTGGTCTCTTTCGAAAGTTACTTAATCTTTTATTGCCTGTTCAGTGATTATTTCTGTCCATGACTTTTTATTTCTTTCCTCCAAGAATATTTGTCTTTGCAAGATGTTACCACAGAGTGTAATAAGGTTTTTTTCTACTAACAAGTTACCAAGGCCTGCTGCAAATTGCATTATTACAGCCTATGCAGGGCAATTACCTATTTAAAAATAGGAAGAGAAAAATCAAGGGAGGGCAAATTTATTCTCATTACTGTTATGCTATTTGACAGTTTTAATTTTTTGTGATGAACTAGCACTTTCAGATGAAAAGCATCAGAGTTTTAATTCTTTTGTGTAAATTGCAGTGTAGGATTCTGAAGGAAGAGCAGGATGCTTTACCGAGTAGCTTCCAAACACAAGTGATAACTTCCTTCAGCAACTCTTATATAGCAATGGGAGCCCTGGGAGGAGCATCCAAGGGCTAAATCAGCAAACAATCCCATAAGAAGCAATTGTGGCAATTTTACCCCAGGGTGGACAGACACAGAGCTTCTTTAAATGTGCCTTTCTTTTTTGTTTTATTTTCTTGTACAAGAGGCCTGAAGGATGCCATGCAGATATAGTTAAACACTTGTAAAAAGGGTTTCTTTAATTTATAATTAAAGAATATCTCCAGGTCTGAAGCTTTGGTTTATAAAATGGCGTTAGTGGATGTCATGATCATGTTTAAAACAAGCAGCAAAGCCCTACATGGGCTTTTTTGGCAAAGGCAGCCACTGTTAGGCTGTTTCACTTGTGATACAGGTTTTTTCTTGTGGAATTACACTGTTAAGTTATAACCAAATAGCTCTATGATAAATTTTCTAGGTGAAAATACGGTTTCACAGGAGATTTTATCATTTGGAACATTTTTATAAGTAAATGCCGTAAGGTCTCGAGCAAGAGCCCTTAAAACAAGAAGCTTTATTAAAAAAACTATAATGTCTAGAGAGACCATATCTTTGAAGCTGTCCTGATAATCTTGGCACAGAATAATTTCTTTTTGTTGCATCTCTTATTGATGGGGTTTTGCTCAAGATACGAGCATGTATTTACACTCCATGATGTATATAAATAAAATGGGTCATAACAGCAAACAGGAGGCTTAGCAAACACTTTGCAATTTTTGGTATGTGTATGAAGCTATTATATAGCTGTATATTGTACAACAGTAGTGCTTTAAACCATTTTTCCAGCTAAAGCTTTTAAGTTGTCTATGTTAGTAGGCCACGTTGGAAAATGAAAAAGAATGTTGGTGTGGAGAGGAGAGGAACTGGCATTCAGCTTGTTGGCTTTAATGCACAGAGAGTGACAACAGGTTGGCTCCTAGAGGAGGGAGTTCATGGTTTCTTCCTGTGGTAGTAGGTTTTTCCCCATTGATGCTTGAAGTTCAAGACAGTGTGATTTTGTATCTGGAAAGTTAAAGAAATGTCCAAAACTGTTGTTTACCTGGGTACCTTTGAACCTAATTTAGGCTAGTTCACCAAAGAATAGGGGGAGCTTGATTTATTTCCATAAGGAATTGTAGGGTATGAGGAGTTGTTCTGCTGTACTTTAGCTGTGGATCCATATAACAAAGAAGCCCCACAGCCCTGGGAAAGAGCTGAACCCAAAGCTTGGGATATATCACAACTTTCTGTGAGTGACTGACATTCAGGATACCATTAAATGTAACTGCAGGCAGCTTTGTGTTGCCTCACTCTCCCAATGCAACAGTTTTAGACTAGATGGACATACTTTATGACACCTTCCCACCTCATGCTACTCCTACATGGAAGGAGCTGCTGTTTCCTTTCATCTCATCACTTCATTCATTACTGTGTCTGGTTGTAGGAAGACTTTACATTCAACTAGGTACACACATAGCTGGCAGCACAGGAAAAGCATCTGAAGGTACAAAGAGTTGCTGGAAACTAAAAAGTTTTCTGATATTCTCCCTACAGGGAGAGAGAAAGGGAGAAAAGAGCCATGATGTAGGTATTTTTGTGAACGAGTGGAAGGAATGGAGGAAGACACATTGGCAACCAAATGACTTGATTCCAGCAATGGAAGGAAAAGGAGATAAAAAAGTGTGACACATAAGAAATTCTTAAGAATGCTTGTTGTATTTCCACTTTCAAAATCTACAAATAATGTCTTTCTTTCCCCCACTAAGGTATAAACGTCCAGTGTCCTGACATAAGTTCACGTCATTGCATTACTGGGAAGGAGGTAAACTTTTTACACCATCAAACCAACGTGTTGCTAAATCAAGAACTCCTTCCAAAGCATTGTAGAGATAGATGTCTCAGCTCTACAGACATTCAGTAGCAGATGTCCACACAGGAGAATTGCCAGGGAACACCTGGATTTGCTGCACATGGCTTCCTGTATTTGCTTCCCGAGCTTCTTTTTATAGTTGTTGAGCAGAACTTTCAGTGCCAAGTCCCCATGAGCTGCTGTATGGCTCCATGCTTTTTTCCTCCAAACTCTGGTTTTTGTTGCCTGCTCTGGGCTTTTCTTACTTGTTGACTAAGTGAATATTATTTGACCATTTTTTCTCTCTACCTATCTCTCTCTCTCTACCTATCTCTCTCTCTCTCTCTCTCTACCTATCTCTCTCTCTCTCTCTCTCTCTATCTATCTCTCTCTCTCTCTCTTCTCTCTCTACCTCTCTCTCTCTCTACCTCTCTCTCTCTCTACCTCTCTCTCTCTCTACCTCTCTCTCTCTCTACCTCTCTCTCTCTCTACCTCTCTCTCTCTCTACCTCTCTCTCTCTCTACCTCTCTCTCTCTCTACCTCTCTCTCTCTCTACCTCTCTCTCTCTCTACCTCTCTCTCTCTCTACCTCTCTCTCTCTCTACCTCTCTCTCTCTCTACCTCTCTCTCTCTCTACCTCTCTCTCTCTCTACCTCTCTCTCTCTCTACCTCTCTCTCTCTCTACCTCTCTCTCTCTCTACCTCTCTCTCTCTCTACCTCTCTCTCTCTCTACCTCTCTCTCTCTCTACCTCTCTCTCTCTCTACCTCTCTCTCTCTCTACCTCTCTCTCTCTCTACCTCTCTCTCTCTCTACCTCTCTCTCTCTCTACCTCTCTCTCTCTCTACCTATATCTCTCTCTGGAATTAAAGAGCAAAAGACAATTTAGTTGAAGGCAAAACCTGAGATCACCTTGTCCAACACCATGTGTGATTAGCTAGAATAAGAATTGTGCCTCCTGAAGTATGCAAAGCATTCCTGTGTATTATCAAATAGTACCTTTGATTTCATCTATGGGTGGATGGATATCAACTTAGGAAAAATCATCCCAGAACAGTTTGGAGAGGTTTTTTTTGTTGGGATTCTTGGTTGTTTGAGGTTTTTTTTTTTAACATTTTAGATTTAGGTTGTATTTGAGTTCCTGTTTGATAAGACAAGCTATGCAGAGAGAATTGGATCATGTGGGCTTTACTGATTTGTAAAAACAGTTTTCTTCCTTATTTGGTTGCAGTATAATAATCCAAGGGGAATTTATTAATGGTTCCAGGGGAATGATACTTCAGTGTTAGTAACAGGGATGTGAAACTGAGAAACATGTTTGCCTGACTTATGGTCCATTCTGATGTTTTGTCCACTAATATCCTGCAATTCCACAAATAGGAGGATCACACAATTCTACTCATCCTACCTTGACTTGTTTGTTAATGTTCATGTGCTTATTATTCTCATTATCTGCTTTGTTGGGGGTTTTTTGTGGTTTTTTGTGTTGGTGGGGTTTGTTTTTTTTTTTTTTTTTGTTAAGACAATCATCCTTTTCTCTCATAATCATTATAAGTAGAAACAATGAGTCCTTACATCTGCACTGAAAGTTTTCATGGAGATTTTGTAAGTCTGCAACCATCTCTTTTGGACTGCAGGGATTTCTTAATTAAACACAGGCTTAAGCTTATGTTCTATATTTCTTGTCAGAGACAGCATCAATACTGTTCTACAGGCATGTAGAACAATTGAGGCTTAATTGTGGAACGAGATAAACATGTATAAAATCCAATTTCTTTTGTTATTGATCTTCTATATATTCCAGGGAGATAATTTATGTTTACATACAGATCCGTAGGTCATTGGAGAGCAATTTAAACCTTCCAAGGCATCAGATCTTGCTGGAAGAGCTGTCAGACTACAGACATAAACCATTCCACAATTTAGGATGGTAATAAGAAAACCTTTGTTAATGGACCTACTGGATTTCTCCTTTATTGGCTATTGTCATTAGTCTGGAAGCATGAATACAGACAATGCATGATGCCAGACTTCATTTAGCCAAGCTAATAGCAGTACTTAAGGTAGAGTGGGAAGACTTATTCACTCCCAGTTTGGTGTGTGACTTGAAATCCTTTTGTGAAATGTCTATTATGTATATTGGTGGTTTTTTTGTTAGTTTGTCTATTGAAGAGTGGTTGTGTTTATAAAATGTAATAAGCACTCACAGCACTGCTTAAATAACATTCTGGCAGTGTTATATTTGGAGTGAAATAACACAGGGCACAGTGCTCTGATGGATATGGATTTCACAGTTACAGGGATTCTCAAGGCAAAAGCTTTTATTTTTATTCTTCTCTTATACTTGGCTGCTTTTAGAGTTATGCCTATTAACTTTTATAGATGTCATACATTTTTATGTTAATGGTTCAGCTTTGGCTATAGAGAGAAGCTCAACTTCTGCTCATCAAACTAGTGTACAAGCAAAATTATGACACTTTAAAATGGTTAAAGAGCTGCCTTTATTGTTTTATGTCAATTTATTGCTTGCATGTTTTTATGGTAAAAAGAGAATTTTGTTTCCTGTGTATCAGGACAGACTAACAGAACTTCATATCTGTTTAGTAGAAGGATTCAGGCTTAATCTCATTTTTTTGTAGGTGTTGGCACTGGCAATTTCAATATTGTGGAGGCTCATGCCAGATTTTGCAGTGAGGTAGCAGAAAAGCACCTGCGTTTCTATGGAGCTTCTTTTCATCACTGAGTAATGGGTACTCTGGCAGCTGTGTGCCTTTGCAAAGTCCCACACCCAAGGGGGACAAAGCCTAGTTTTCTGTCAGTCACTACAGCTAGAGGCAAGTTTCTGATTTCATACAAAATCATTTGTGATTCTTGCTAGAGAAACACCCTTTGTAATATAGAGTGATGTATCCCAGAAATAACTGAGAGGCGAATCTGTATTAGAAATCTTCCAACAGCATGGAGCAGCCAGTGGAGCATGCAGAGAAAGAATTGTTCTTGTATTGCTCTTCTGATATAGAGAGGCTAAGACACTGTGCCTTGGTTTGAGCAAGCATAGGGGTTTTTGGATTTTGCTTAATTTGTATTTCCACCAGAGCGACAGATGATACACACAAATTTTGTTTATGATTTCTTGACCTATGTGAAAAGACACTGTTTCCTTTCTTTTCTTCTTTTATTTGATAAGTTCCATATCCAGACTCATTAAAACATCCTTGGTGACAAACAGATTTTCCTCAGATTCAGAAAACTAGAGTGCGATGCAGTGCATTGAAAAACTTGGCTGTAAAATTTTTTTTGTAGTATTTTATTTCAGTTTAACGGTTTGTGTGTACAAAATTACACACTCAGAGAACCAGTGCTTGTTATGAACTATCTTCTGTTTTACTTTGCCCATTTAACTTCAGATGGAGGTGAAACAGGGAAGAAGTAGTCCATCCCTTTTCCTTGTGTGACCTTGGCCAAGTCACTAAAATGTAATTTCCTTGAGACAGAGAAAGTAAAATAGTGTCAGCAGAAATAGTTTCTTAGGTTTTACAAACTGTTGGTAATTGCTGAATATGGTGAGGCTAATACTCAGAAGCTTATTTTCCTCTTGAATTATACAGTGAACAATCTGTCAATAGACTGTAGACGAATTGCCATTTTTCTTAACGTGTGTTTGAATCTGGGCTAACTACAGGTTAAACTTAGGAGGAAATTCACTGTTATTTCAAATTTTGGCTTCTCATTCAATCACATAGTGTTCCTTTCTTGGAAGAATGGTATAAGTTTGTTTTGTTGGGATTTATTAAGTGTTTTCCTCTTTTTCTCACAAACCAGTGAAACAGTTGCTGTTGCTCCATAGTCCTTTTCATTAGTTTATCAAAATATTTTTTGATTTAAAAAGAATAATTTACCATAATTTCATACCAACCTTTAATACCATTGTGGGAATTTTTTTCATTTTACAAATTCTAACCAAGTATACGATAAATAGCAGCATTGTCTGCGTCCCAGCTAGAGATGGCTCTATTCCAAGACAAGACATTTTGCTCATTTGAGCAGTATGCAAGTTTGGAAATTCAGATTTGTATGGCTGTGCTGTATAACCCAAATTCCAAACAAAAATATTTTATATGCCATATGTATGTCTGTGATTATGCACTGACCTGCATTACCTACATGTGTCTCAACATAATAAAACAAGGGAACATTAGAATTATTTATGTGAGATTGCTGGGGCAGGCCAGATTAAAAAGAAATCAATGACTCTCTGAAACCTTTCAAGTTCAATTATTTGCAAAAGCTGAATGGAGAACATTACCCGATTAAAGGAACGGTATTTTTCAATCCAGTTGGCACAATTTGTGAAAGACCATACACAGGTGATAATTGGGAGAATATCATCCTCTGTTCAGCCAAGGTGGAAATATGAAAGAGAAGCACTTCCAGTTGGAAAATATCTGCTATATCTGCTGAGTAGGATTTAATTTTTATCTGAAGTCACTTCTGTCTGTGACTTCCAAAAGGAAAACAGTGATATTGTTATGATCACTGATGGCACATGAGAGACAGGATGAGCACTCTGAGCCTGACAGCTAAGCCAAAATAATTCAGCAAATTCAGTTTACCTTTGGTAATACATTCAATAAACTTTTTGAGTGCAGTTAGGCAAAACCAACAGTTAGGTGAAAGCAAAATAGAATTGATATATAAAAACAACAAAGGAATGAACACTGACAGAGGTAGACACAGCCATAGCTAAGAGAGACCTGAGATAAAAAGGTTCTCTCTTTTCAGAGTATATCTATACTATATGGGATATATTAGTCGGTGAGTTTCTCTTAGTTTTGAACCAAGGCCATGTAATTTGTTCCTGAAATTACTGCAGTAATACTACTCTCAATCAAAATTAATTTCTCCCCTTTGCAAAAAGTGAAATTTTCAAGAAGGTACTTTAAAATGTGAAGAAGTTTTATGTTACCTTTCCTTATCATTATTATTTGTTTCTTTCCCATTTTCTTTAGGAAATTTTGATGATAAAGAAAAAATATTCTTTTATTATTTCAAACAGAAAAATCCTTTACAGTTTTCAGCCACATTAAGAAAGTACAACCTGCATCATGATTCAGATACTTTTGTTGTAATGTAGAACATATCTATTGTACTATAGCAAATAAATATTTCCTGAGCTTGATGATAAAGTCTTAGTCCAGTAAGGCATTTAGATTTCTAATTTCTGTTAATATTCTATGAGCATATTGGAATGAGAGTTAGGCCTTTGAAAATCAATGGCATAGCTTCTTATGAGATAGGTTTGCATAAATTATACACACTCTATATTGAAAAGAATATTTTTAATGTGATATACTGACAGATCAAAAAGCTCTAGTTCGTGTGCCATGTGAAAAAGTGGACAATTTCAGTTTCTTTCCTTTTATTCTTCTGCGGTGTCCATATCCCTTACTTTTGTTATAATTTCTATTAACTATGTTGCTTGGGCTGGGAAAATAAGAAAGGTATTACATTAAAAAAATAAATTTAGAACACCACAAATATTGTGTAGTTTGTAAGATGTATTTCTAACCGAGCTATCACAGTGAAGGAAATAGCTGAATGGGAAAAACAAAGGCTCATTAAATCTCGTTAAATGGTGATTTTGCTTCCTTCTTTCTCACTCAAAAAAATAAGTTTCTTTAAAAGGAAAAAACCCATTCCGGTGTGAGAGCCAGCAAGGTAAAAGCACTGTCTTTGTCTGCTGTGTGTCTCATAGATTCTCATTACCCATTCTGTTTGGCAGCCTGCACATAGACTTTAGATTAGTTTGCTTTGCAACCAACAAAGCAAAAAAGACCTTTTGCCATCAAATAAATAAGTAAATTGACTTATTAATCTATCCTATGTATTAGGGTATTATTTGAATATGTTTGCCCCTAAAGAGGGGTAAGAAGCAATTAGAGGCTGCTGTAATAGCTGCAGGATGATGACAAAAGAGAAAGGCAAGGTCTAATTCTTCCATCTGTGGTCTACCCTGTGTACCCTCTGCATTATCTTTGCAGATAGAGATCTGCTGATGTCAAGGAAAGATGAGTTGGCTGAAGGATGAGGTCCTGTGGAGATAGAATGGTCTTGGTTTGGCTATGATGAACAGCATAGAACAGAACAAAGTCGTCTGATTGGAACTTTGAAGGCAACCATGGCCAAAGTATTAACTTTTGCCTGATTCAGTGTCATTTATATTAGAAGTACACCCTGTATGTGCTAATAAGCTTAATGAAGTAAATGGTACCCCATATATGACTGCATTACTCAACTCTCTGCTTAGATCTTGCTTTACATAACATAGGAGGAGAAAAATAAGATGGCTGTATATAAGAAGGGTAGAAATTTCAGCTCGTTAGGAGGAAGACCCAAAGGACCTCAGAGACAGTCTAGAGGATACTCTCCCTCCTTCCAAAGAGGGATGCCTTCACTGTAAGCTTCTTCAAAGGATTACCATTACCTGTGTTAACACAATATTATTGTTATCGTTAGAGCTCTATCACAGCTTGTGCATTTATCAATGGCAATTCCAAAACTTTTTTTCTGTTGCTTTAATAAATTGCACTGTCAGTGTGTGATCTCAAGGTTCTTACTAAACGTGACTGGACCTATAAGTTTGGATTGGTTAATGTCAGTATTTGTGGATCTGTGATCATGCAAATTCTTATTGAATGTGACCAGAATTCTAGTGCTGAAGTGAAAAACTGCCCTATTTATGAATCTGTGCCCCTGGAAGCTCCTATTTAACATGACCCGACTTACAGAGCTGCAAAGCCCTCTGAACTCTGGGGACTGACAGGCTGCACTGCAAGGGGTTTATTTTCTGTGAAATTTCATAGTCTTAACACATAACAGATATATACTCTATACATATATATGTAAAACACATTTATATCCCTGTCAAGTATACAATGGATGGAAATCTTAGTTCCAGATTTTCAGATCAGAAGACAGGTGGGTACTGACCATTTTTTTTCTTTTTTTTTAGTTCCCAGCTCCTGCAACTGTATGTACAGAGAATCTCTTACTGAAGGGTAAATTTCTAGGTGCCTTTTCCTCCCAGCACCCTGCAGCAAAATACCTTTGTTTAAAATGGATATGTTGTTTGTATAATGATTGTTCTGATTCGAAGGTGCAGGATACTCTGCACATGCGTAAAACTGTAAAGGACAAAAAGGTACAGCTTGAAGGTAGAGAGGAACTAAGAAATTTTGAATTTGGCTGCCGACAGAAATGATCAGTATTAGTTCAGGGTTCTTTAGACATTCTGGTGCTGAACACTTGAAAATCCTACAGTACTTTTGTTTTTCTTGCAAAAGCAAACTTGGCAATCACAATCATCTGTGTGGAAAGCACTTCAAGCCTTCTATTCCAGTTGGTGAGATTGGTAATGGGGTAGGTAGTTATATTTTTTTGCTTTGTTTCCTTTCTAAAATTGATTCTAGATTCCACTGATTGAAAACACTTTCTAAATTATTGGAAATGTTTTTGTTTTACTGCAGTGTTTAATATTCTGTTTATCTCCACATACACAGACTTTCTAGTTTCTCTCACACCACGCAGCCCAACTGTTCCCCACAACATGAGTTGAAGCCCTGTTAGGTCTAGCACAAAGCCCTAAATGTTCGCAGGAGATTTGTAAACAGTGTTTTTATTTCCTGTCTCTGGCATGAGGAGAAGGCAGTCAACCACACACTGGTATTTGTGCATTTGTAGTTATTGACAAGTTTATCCAGGTTTTTGGACAGAACTTGATGAGCTCTGGTCCCACTCAGTGTTTCTCTTAGTGCTTTGCCCAGATTGCAATTTTGTGCAGTTTTGCATGCCCTTTCCAGAGTGCAGGGTTTTGTCCTGCTGCCCTGGCACCACAATATGCTTTATGTCCTGTCCCTCTGTATCTTGCATCTTTCAGGTGACTGGAGTTGTTGCATTTGTTTTTCCCCTTCTTTCTACCAAGTGGAAGTCTGTTACTATGTAAAGAGCATACTGATACTGAAAATTTTGAGGATGAAGATCAACAAAACCTCTGAGAACTGCCTGGTACTGGTTAATATTGTTCACTAAGTGCTGTCCCATCACAGTTATTTGAATTTGTTATTTTAAAGCTAACTATTCCGTTGTAGGTGGATCCCACAGGTTCAGTTTCTTAGTTCCTACATGCCAGCATTAAAGACCTCTGACCAATATCTGATTAAAATAGCTTCTTTGATCAGATGCATTCAGAATGAAGGGAGAAAATTTTAACCTTTGGAAAATCCTACAGACCTGCACTTCAAGCAGAGGGTAGTGCACATAAGGTTTGTAATTATGGTTCAAGATATGATGCTAAGCAAATTAAGCAAGATACAAGGAGGAAGAAAAATACTCCCAGATGCCATTCTGTAAGTTGTGCTAACATGAAGGAGATGTCAGTCACCAGATCTAGCGATTGACAGAAATATCCCACCTCACGTCTGTTAAATAGGATATTTCAGAAATCATTTTCTGATGGAATCGTCTTTTCCCTCCTCTGTTGCAATTTGTAGTTAGCCAGCTCAGTATCAGGGAAGTAAACTGAGGTAGGAGTAATATTTCTACAAAATAAAGTGGATTATGCCCCCATTCTTTCCAGTTTTGCACAACTTGTGTGTAGACTATGGTGCTCATGGTGTTGAAGACTGATCTGCTCTTTGGGCAAATGCTGGTTGCATCCGTCAGCAGTATGGAAGTGGTGACTCAAGGAAAAATGATACAGTGCTTGTCCAGATGCCTATCCCAGCATCCAGACAAGTGGGTGTAAGGGGTCTCTCAGCATACTTCTGTGAGTCAGGGTAGCTTTTGCTCCTAGATAAATTAACCTTTTTCACTTTTTTTTGCATTTTTTCACACCTGTACTGATGGGTTGCTTAGCAAAGTGTTTTATCACATATAGGACCCACGTTGAGAACAAGAACCATGGACAAAGCTGGTAGGCCCGTATATAAAATAAAATAATTTGACTACATCTGGGTTGCTCCTGTGTTATTACTGGCAGGAAAGGGATAGGCCACTGCTCATCCAATTTTAAAGGAGCAATGAAAGCAACTAATTCTGGATAATCAATCTGAATATCCTTTGATGTTCCAGCTCTGTTAAATATGCCGTTTCTGGGACTGTTGTCCCAACACAGATAATATTATTATTTTGCAGGTGTGAGGAATCAAAATTGTCTTTCTGTTTAGAAAAGAAGATATATTTTTATTCACTTTTTAGGTGGCCTCGTGGAGAACTCTCAGTCTAGGAGGTGAAATGGGGGTATATAATACTGATATGTTGCCATGAATTTTGTGAGTAATTCTGCTTTCAAAATTGGCTCTGTGGTGACAGGATTCTGTCAGGAAGACAGGCAAGTCACTTTTTGGAGTATAGTCTGAAAATTATGAAAATTTCAGAGCAATTGCTTTCTAGATGTGATGTGCCTGAAAATGAGGATGGACTGTCTTTAGGAAAGGTTGAAGCAGGCATCTCCTTTTTATTGCAATGTCTTTTGGTTTTTTTTCTATGGTCAACTTGAGGCCAAAAGCTAGCACTCTGAAAATAGGATTGTTATCTTAGAAACTTTATTCTTCTGTACTTTGTAGTTCATGGCTTATTTCTGTGAACCACAATTCTTGGAACCTTTTGGGTAGCAGAATCAACGGGAGCATTTCATTTCAGTATCAATAATTATTTCTGGTGATAGATTTTAAGTGGTCCGAAAGAGGATGGAAACAGGAATTGCCATTACAGTGAAATAGGGGAGTAAATCTGTGCTCTGTCCCCTTCTCAGATCAAGGCCAGTCGATTAACACAGCAGTGCTGAAACCTTTTTGGACAAATGTCAGCAAATCAGGCTACAGGGCTTGTTCTGCCTGTAGTCTAAATGGGTAATAACTCCCAAGTGCCTTGAAGCCAGACAGCTTTTCAATCCCCAATCTGAATTACTGCTGCAGTTTTAACCTGGTTACGTGAATAAATCATTCTAAAAAGATACAAGTAAGAGGATATTGAACAGTCTAAGTATTTATGGCTTGTGGTTACACTGGTCCCGGACACAGGGCAAGAAAACCAATTTCCAGGGGTGGCCTACTTCATACATCACTAGTCAAGTATGCTAAAGTGCTGATGGCTAGGAACACCTAACTGTGCATGATTAGACCAAGGTGGCAGGACACATTTTCTCCTTTTATATTCCTTGGTTTGAAATTAGAGGACACATCACTCTTCAGCTTAAAAGATCAGAGGTCAGGAAGTTTCAATCTTGTCCTTCTCACATCACAACCTTAATTTCATTTTTCTGCCCCAAACACTATTAAGATCTATGATTAGATGCCATGGTTAGAGGCACTAAAATATCCATCTCTTTAGCTTGTCATCTGTCTGTCTCGACAAACTAGATAGGAACTATGAACTAAAAGTGAGAAATAACTAAATAAGGCCAGGGCATTGCGCATATGTCCTCTTTTTCTCTGATGGATGTCAAGCAGACCAGGACTAAGGGGAATGATTCTCTAGACTATCCAGGTGTGTGCATTATCTTGCAGAGGTGTGATGGTGGCACAGAGCAGGAAGTCTTTAAAATCTGAAAAATGTTAAAAAATTATCAAGATAACATTACAAGCCTATGCCTCAAGCCAGCAGCTGTGAAATTGAATCTGTGTTGCAATCTGATGCTCTAATGGCATCTTCCCAGGCCTTTTGCTGATGGAAGTTGCATCCTTAAGCAGATGAGTAAACTCCTCATAGAAAAAGTTTTGCCAAGATTCAGCATGGGTTCTTTAATCATGCTGATTGTTTATTGACCTGTAGGTAAGAATTTTTAACTGTCATGAACTGAGCACAATGCTTATATAGATTGTTGGGGTTTTTGGTCCTCTTCCAGTATCTAAGAAGGAATAAATGATAGCTTGATTGTCAGCAGTCACCTAGGCCAGAATCTCTTGAGTTCCACACCTCCAGTATTCAAGCTTTGCAGCTTTGTCGTAAAATCTATCGGTTGACTTGTTAAAATGTTGTATTTAATATTCTCTTCCAGAATGGACCACAGCAGTGTGTTACATGCTTGTACAGTCATTAAAATTGTGAAGAAGGGATGTAAAATACCCTTAATCTTGGTGGCAGTCCCTTTGTGCAAGTCTAGATAAATGCAGGAACAACCAGGTAATAAATAAGTAGTTGTTGCAGTCTTCATTCCTCAGGTGTATTTGAGGAGGTGGCTATTAACTGAGAAAGTGATTTTTGGTTATCTCAGGGACTGAAATGATGCTTAATGTGCAAGAAAGGTTTCAACTTTCTCCTTCCCTCTGTCGCTGGCCTGCTTTGTCTCCCCCTGAATGATCCCCATTGATCACTTACTCACTTGGCAAGCCAGTTGAGCTCACCAACGTAGGAGAAAACAGACCTAGCCTCCTGCTCAGTGGAAAGACAACTGGGAGTAGAAGGCTGGGAGACTGGGCTTTGATAACTCTGTTTTCATAAACAGCAGCGTGTTGTGTCAGCTCTCTTGTGAAACTTTATGCTCAGAGCAGTTTCAGGAGTCATAGCTTCAGCACTCTCTGGTTAGGGTGCTCAGCAGAGGCCTTTCTGCTGGCAGGGAAGTCTAAGCTTATAGAAAAGTCATTTTTATTAGCTCTTTCTTAGCTTTTAAAAAAATAATTTCAGAAAATCTCCACATTATGCTGAGAGTTACTAAGCTCTGCATGTGACTGCAGTCCTGTGGAATATTTGTGACACAGGGAATCATGTACATTTAGTCAGTATTGGTTTCCTGCTTCTTGGGATAGAAGGTTAAGAGGTTTTTCTTACATGTGCACAGGGACTATCTAGAGCACGGATGATTCTTAAAACTGCCTTGGACTTTCAGTGTTAATACTTGAAAAACTTAATAGCCTTAACACGTGTGAAGACTTTTTGTGTAACAGTATGGTGGCGTACAATGGGATGTGTTACAGACCTTGTGCTTTATTTTCAGTTATTTATTAAAGGTTTGGTGAAGACAGAAATTGTATCATCCATTTAGTAGACTCTCCCTTGTTCTCCTGTGCTTTGCAGTAATGGACATAGGCAGAACAGAACCCGCCTGTAACACAAGTAGTTTTATGTTCAGAGACACTTGGAGTTCCACATACAAAGAAAAAATAAACAAAACCTATCTTTCAGGGTGAATAATAAAGACTAGAAGAAAACAAAAATTGTTCAGAGAAACTGGGGAGATGCTTCCCAGTACAGCTCCCTAGAGCCTCATCACTAGCTTACTTGATAGACCAGTAGCTGTGTGCAGACTGGCAAAATACTGTTATTTAAGACTTTAAAAATGTGGTTTCTTTTATATTCTTTAAAAATATAATTTTTAAGATTCACTTAAGAAAATCTAATTTGAATGCATTTCTGTGTAATTGTAAATTATTCATTTTAGCAAATTTGTAATCTCCCCTTCTCTGCATGACAGTCACCTTTCTTTTCCCTTTTTGTACACAGCTGAATTCTTATTTTCTTTTTCCTCATCTCTCTTGAGTTTTTATTACTGAAAATGTAGCAGGCTGGTGCTTTGTGACTGCCCTCTGAGAACTAGAGCTGTATAATGGAAAACAAGGTCATGCCACAAATGTATGAATTCCATTTCAATTTGTTAATTCCTATTATTTGTACATATATTATTTGAAACTAGATCAAGTTCTGTGAGAGAAGGGTAGAACACAATTTTGCTCAAGCAGAAGATGAATCAAAATCCTAAAGGTCTTTCTGCACTTTATTCAATAATCCCAGACTAAACAGTGATGGAGAAATACAGAGAAGTGGCCTCTGGTACAACTGGATGAACATTCTTGTTTTCAATATTCCCACATACGAAGCTAAGCAAGCAATTCAGATAGTTGTGGGCATAAATGAACTTTTCTGAACTTCTTCAGACAAATTCTGTACTCTCTTTTCCTTATTCACAAGTTCTGGCATGTGACTTTGCTAGCATATTAGTAGGTTTTTAATGACAGTAATGGTGTGTGAAGAGTGCAACTTTAAATTGCTATACTTAATTATAACTATTTTTCCCTCTCTGTTCTCCTGCAAAATTATTTCCTTTTTTATTTAATAGCCAGTGATCAAATGATTTAATGAAATGATCTGTGGAGAGTTTCTATGGAAAGCAGATTTGACACCTCTGATAATTCAAGAGGTTTTGGCTCATTTCTTAGGAGAAATGGCTTTAAAGAGTCTCTAGGGCTTTAATATTAAGTTCTGCCTATAATTTACCTGTTGGATATTGTTTTTAAGAATGCAGTACCTTCAAAATTGCATTCTTTGCTATTTAAAGCCCAGTGTTCAAATGATCAAATGAAATTACCTCTGGAGGTCCACAGTAGTCTAAAGCAATGTCTCATGATAGACTTCAGCTACCTTTAGATTGAGCTATAAAATGTAACATTGGTTACTAGGCTTCAGGAAGTGCTGTCTTCATCAATGAGATCTTATTAAAATCTATGGACCCTTTTAGTGTCTGGATTAGCTGCCACTGCTCTGGGTAAATCTATTTGAAAGAAAAAGGACGGAAATATCTGTTCTCTAAATACCTTTTGGCTGTCTTCTCAGTAAATTGGACATAGAAATTTGAGGTAGAAATGTGCTTTTTCTCCTGCAAATGAACATTTCATTTGCCTGAAGGGCACAATGTGAAGGCTACTGTCTCCTGCTCTGGTAATGTGTTGCATGATGACAATAGAAGGGAGTATATTTGTATTCTTTTAAATTCTATCTTCATAATGTTTTAAAATATTAATTGCAGAAAAGGGTGGGAAGAGGTTTGGAGTGGGAAGGAGCGGAACATGGAATAGTAGGGGAATAGAAATTGCCTTGTGTGGCTTAGAATAGAGCAGCTGAAAGGCAAGAACAAGAAATTATTTGCTAATTTGTGCATCCTGTTGCCATATTAGGATAGAAATAAGTTATGCAGAAGATAGAAGTTTATGCTGAAGTTGTTGTAGCAGACAACAGCATCTTTCTAGTGCACATATGGGCTTGTGAACTAGCAGAACACCTCTCTGAGGGCAGAGATACTGGCAAAAGATGTGCAAGATGCTCTCTTTATCCTTTCCACTCCATTAGTGCAACAATGTAATGAAGTTTAAGTGAGGTAGTTTGTTATTGATGGAAGCTCAGCCTTGCTGCTAACCCATAGCATAGAGGAGGTCGTGCTCTGCAGTGTCAAAGAAAATCTGTGCTAATGGAATAACTTAATTAAAATTAATTGGGTATGGTTGTGTCTCTTAAATGTAAGATTGATGCAGGTTATTTTTAGCTGCTTTTACTTAAGGCTAAACTCAGTTTACTTAAGATATCCCATATTCTTTGTTTTCTTCTCTTATTCACATAAAAGTTGGAGTACAGTGAAATGGTTCAAAAATATGGAGAATTCAGGATTGGGAAAGACATAGCAGACCATCCTAGTCTGTTCTGCTTCTAGACCTCGTTAGCATCTATAAATTCCCTCATTCCTCAGCATCTATGTTAACTGATGTCACAATAAGGATTGTGTTCATGAGAGCGAGAAAGAACTGCATGTGACAGGACATGCTGCATGTTGCATATCATCTGAACAGAAAATCTGGCCTTTTCTCAGTCAGTGACATTTTCGGCACTGCCTCAACTTTGGTGTGGTAGCTGCAGACTATGCCCTATAAAACTGTGGTTTTTATATCGTTCCATGCAACTGGCAGATGTCCGTCCATGGAAGATAAGAACAAGTATCCTGTCATGTCTTCTATACAGCAGTAATTTAGGTGCTTGCCTGTGTTTTGTACTGGCCTTGAGTAAAGCCTACAGAACCTGCATTTTCTTGTCTGATGCTATTTATTTACTCTTTTTGCATGTACCAGAAGGTAACATTTAAAAGTGTAAATATTTGTGGATGGAGAAGAAAAGAGGAAAGGTAAAAACCACAATTGTCTGTATTCTTGTTGTTGAAAATGGAATATAATGTTGATTCAGGTTATCATCCTATTTTTGCTCTAATGCACTTCAGGGAAGATCAAATTACCTTTATTCAGGTCATTGTCACCACTACTCTGGAGCAGTACCTGTACATACCACAGCCTGTATAATCAGCCACAAAATACCTTGTTTTATTGCACAGTTGACACTTTCTGAAGCAGAAAAGTAAAAAAACAATGACAAAATCATGGCATTCTGTGGGGCATCTCTTGCCTATTCTTACGCAAAGAACTTGTGCCTTGAAGAACTGTAAATTAGATGGCAGAAAATTGTGTGGGTTGCAACTCAGGTTAAATGCCTCCAACTATTAAAAGCATGCCACTGCAATCAAATGTGCCTTGCCTCAGAGAAAAAGAATTTAACATCTCCCTCCCCCAAGCCCTCCATATGCAAAACATACGCTTAGTGGTTCTTCCCTCCACAGCTTAACTAAACACTGGGAAAACTGAACTTGCACATATCTGCTTTCCTATGGCCCCATGAGAGAATTCTTAAGTTTTGAGAGAGGTCAGTGATTAAAATACTTGCTTTTCTGTGTGCATGTGGCCACACTGGTAAGTGCTATAAGCATGCTTATTTTTCAGTATGGTATTTCCCTTCCAAGATAGAATACTTTTTGCCAGCATTTTGCAGAATGAGCAAGAACTAATACATTTTTTCTTAGACAACTCCTGTAAGCTGCTAGAGATAATCCTTAGTTTTCTACTGAAAGACCAATGAATCGTTAGCACCACAGGAGAGAATTGTAATGAATTCTGATTAATCTGTAATACACCACCACTCCAACATCCTTTGTTAATGGAATTTTTGATTAGATTAATATTTGAATTATAAGGGGTTTCATCAATTCCTTCTGTAAAAGCTGTACATGCAAGTGACTTTACCAGCTGGGGAGTATTTAGCTGGCAGAAGCTGTAGGGGAGTGGCCCCATCTCAACATCTCAGTACAGAGCCTTCAGGAATCTGTCCATTCTTGTAATGGTTTTCCTCAGCTTTTCTTACAAGTATACCAGTATAGTGACCAGTTGCTACTACCGAGATGTCTTCCCTACTTAGTCTTTTCACAGACAGGTGCTTGCCTTTTATTGCTTTTCCTGCAGGTATTTTTAAGTGCTTAGCAGATTGACTGAAAGGAGATAAGGTGGGCAGTGGGTCTCTAGACTGGGAACTCTGAAGCATAATTTCAATTTCCCTTCTGGAAGGCAGGCAAAGGTAAAAGGCCAAAGTTGCCTTCAAAAACTGCCAGGGATCTGACTGGAAAATGGATGAATGTGGCCAGCATCCACATGATGCACTAATTAATCTTTCAGAGAAATTATAAAATAGATCACGTCTAAAGTAGTTCTGCATTTGTTTATCCATATCCTCTCCTTTCATTGAAAAACCCTTCCATTATTTAGCAGAGAAAAAAAGTATTATTTGATATATTTTATGTACTGGTATATTTACCAAGTAGTAAAGAATATTTACCAAATATGAAAGGGATGATATTTCAGGCTGAATTTCTTGAAGGACAGATAAAGTTCTAGAGAACACCTTTCTATAAACACTAATTTCGTCCAAGTGCTTGATAAACTAGAATGGTTTTTTAATTATGCAAAATAAGCTGCTACCACTGCTGAAATTATGAGAGAGATCAAGCATTGCCTGCAGGAAAGATCCAGGGTGTTCTACTTAATAACAATAAGTCATCAAGGAGACTTGAATTGAACAGAATAGGGGAAGTGTCCTAGAAATTAAAACTTACTGTACCCCTTTTTAGAGAATTAGCTCTCCAGTGAGCATACATAATAAATTTTACAACTGTGGCTGCAATTTCTACGTGCAAGGATTGTGACTTAAGGGGGCTTCTTGGCAGGGTTGTGGTATCTGTGGAAGACAGAGTGCAAGCTGTAGTGCAAGTTTGTCTGTGGGTAATAAAGCTTCTCAGTCTTCAGAGGAGAGCACATGGGTTCATATTTTGTGATAGAAAAGTCCTACAAATATTTGGCATTCTGTAGGTGTGATGAGACTGAGTCATCTATACCTTCTATGTGGATTTGCCTAAGTTCTCCTCTGTAGCAAGTGCTCCCAAAAGACAAAAATAGCTTTAAATTCAAAAGCCAGACTCTTCTTGAGTATAACCTATAGCAATTGATATTTTGAAGCAGAAAATAACCCCACTCAAATATCCACGTAAACTGAAACTGATATTAAAAGTTTGCAAATTTTACTCTGCCTGACTTCTTTCCACTTGCAGTCTTTCCATTCCTTCTCTGGTACAACCCCAGCCTTTCCTTCAGGCTTAGTTTTCTCCACAGTGGTTCTGTGGCTGGAGAACAATGTTTGTGTTCTCCTCCAGAGAAAGGCTTTTTATCCATCACCTCCAAGGCCCGACTGCCTCTCACTTCTCTCGGCCATTTCTGCTGTCCAGATTCGTGTCCTTTCTGTAAGCTCTCCTTCCCAGTCCTCCTTCTTCCTTCTCTCTCTTCACTCTTCTTGCATCTCAGCCCCAGTGAAATCCTTTCTCTCCCCAGGAGCCTCACCATGACCCAATGTGCAGAAGCAGGACAAAGCAATAACAAATTTCCCCCTAATGTGCATCCCCAATGTGTTCTGTTATAACATACCTACACAATACACATGTGTTTTATACAGTAAAAGAAAAATTAAAAGTAAACCAGATGGTGATTATTACAGCAAGACACTGTGGGTTTGCAGAAAAATATAAATACATTAGGAAATCAGCAGAAGTTAGAAATGCTGGACATGCTATGAAACCTGAATAATATACAGAGGATAAAAAGGTACACAGCTTTTATTCACTAACAGCCGCTTCATGATTATATTAAGGTCAGTGGCAAAGCTTTCCCTCATTTCATTAGAACTGGACTTGGTCTTAGTTGTTATTACTTAAAACACTCCAAGGAATAAACAGAACAATCAGAATTGCAGTGAAAAGGATAGTTCACTGGATGGAAATTAGAAAATATCAATAAAGTGGAAATGTATTTATCACTATGATAGATGGTCTTCTAAATCTCAGGCTTGGTACTATGCATGATTTTGGCTATTTATTATAGCCACTTGTTATATGAGCAAGTAGAGAAGCAAGACTATACATTAGCGATGACTGGGTCATTCCAGGTAAGAAAAATGTATTTTATGGTAACAAGTGCAAAAATAAAATTTTAGTTGAGGGATAAAAGACTGAGAGAAATAATTTTTTTCCTTTTTCCCTCTGTATTATACACTGTAAAATAATATGAAATATGATTTGTTCTATTCTACTTGCAGGAAAGACCAGTGAATGCAATTTATGGTCACTGCTGGAGGCAGTAGAGGCTTGAGCTAGGTATACGATGAATTTTTTTTCCTCATAGTTCTTAAACTGCAGAACGGTTTGTTGTATAATGCTCAGGTACTAGCACCACTTGCTAGGTGACTAGCAAAGAATGATTTTTAAAGAAGATGCCTTCCATCAGTTTTCTTGATGAAAAATGGAAAGAAAGGTATTCTCACTTCCTTCTGCTGTGCTTTGCTTACCTTTACCTTCATATCAGAGCTATTCTTTTGTATGGCTCTAGTTTTTCTTGGCAGTTTTATGTGTACTATGAGGTTTCAGAGCTGACATTTGAGGGTTCAAACATGTTCAAATGTAATTTGGTAATGCTAAAAGAAGCAAAGATGATTTAGAGAATTTATTAAATACAACAACATGTCTGTCCCAGGGGGTTATTTGCTGGCAGTGCGGTAGTGGCAGGTCATTAGGAAGAGAATAGATGAGTGCTTTGGTTTGTTCTCTCACCTTCCTGCCACAGCTATTTCCTTATGCTTTGCAGGCCTGGGTGGGCTTCCATGTAGTTGACTGATTTGTTTTCGATTGCACTTACACTTGCATATGTAATCTGAAAAGAAAAAAAAAAATAAGGCTTTTTTAATATACATTTAATTTCTAATATTTTTTTTGTCATCTCATTTTCTCTGCAATGAGTTTCCAAGACAGCAAAGCTCACCATTAGATGAGGTACAAACAACAGCTCTCTACTTACCATATCTTGTGCAAAAAAATATGTAAATATACTTCATAGTTACATGAAGCAAGAAGAATCAGATATTCAGCTCTAAGTTGGGATCAAGTTGAAAAAATTAAGGATCAGTTTGAAAATCCACATGAATGTACTTTGTAGTTGATAGTGAGGTCTTAGGACATACAGGTGTACTAATTAGGAGCTGAGCAGACCAATGTCATTCCAAAGACATGAATATACAAAACAGATCTTTGGTCCTGTATAGATAGCTCTGTTTTAATTTTTTCTTATTTTGTGTCTCATAAAACACAGTTGTGGAAGTGGAATGTTAGTGATACTGTAGATAGCTCTGCTCAGTTAATGATATTCTAGGGTGGTGCCTGGCTTTAAGAAAAGCATAGTTCACATAAGTAATTTCCTTTCATGGTGTTAGTCTTTTATAAGTTTACATACTTTTAATTTTCAACTTCAGGTTTATTTTGATCTTTTAATCTTCTTCACTAGCATGTGAAGGGCAGTTAATCTTCACACCACTTTATTAAAACAACAGAGTAATGAAGCTCCTTACATGGATAGCACTGGCAATCAGATCCAATAAGAAAAGCACAGAGAAGAACTAATGGCTGGGCTAGAAACGAAATTGATTCATTCCTCTGGACTTTTAATTAGGAATATATCAATTTTAGATGTTCAGTTTACTTCACGGAAATGAATCATCTCTCTCAAGTTGACTTTCATGTTTTTTCTCCTCCAACGGGTCATATCTTGGTTATGTTCTGTAATGCAGTCTAGTTTTCCATACATTTTTTTCACACTGTAATCTATATGCAAGGCTGTTGGATTTTATGTATTTTTTTTGTTTGTTCCCAAAACCATATATGGAACTTTTTCAGGTAGCAATAGACTCCAAGACTTTGGCTGTATGGACATAAGTTTCCACTCACTGCACCAGCGCTGGTTACCACTGTTCCCCAAATGCTCGACAAACAGGATGGAACATTTCCTATTTTTTGCCGGTTCAGGAGACTCCTGTTTCCAGGGCTTTGTCTCCTCACCAGTTTGCTTAGGAGAGAAATTGTATTTTGCTGTTTATTGTTTGCAATGCAGATATATGCAACCATTTTAAAAAAGCTGAAGGCCAAAACTGTTGCGATTATGCAAATATCTTCTGGATTTTGTCATTTAGCTGGGATGGGAGGCTTGGTGCTTGTCCAAGTGTCACATCCAAACAATCACAGACCTATGGCTTTGTCTGAAATGCAGAAACTGTGCTTTCTTTGGTGTTTGCTTTCAGATTATATATTGGGTGTTGGCGTCTTGTAGGTTTGTTTTGTCTTTCTCTCTCACTGTTCTAGTCTAGTTTTGATTAGAAATTAATTAAATTAATCTTTCCCAAGTCATTCCTTTTCTACCTGTGATGGTAACTGCTAAGTGACCTCCCTGTCTATCTCAACCCCGAAGCTTTTTCATCACATGTTCTCCTCCTTTCCTGTTGAGTAGGGGGTGTGAGAGGGCACCCAGGTGAGCACTGGCAGCCAGCCAAGGTGAAATCCCCCACAGGGTTGTAAAGTTGGGTTTTTTTTTTTATTGGGAGGTTTGCTTCTTGAGTGAGAAGTAAAAGGTGTGGAAAAAACATGCAGTGATCCTGGAAGAATGCCTCTTCCCCATCCAGCTGATCTCTGGGAACAGATGTCTTGCAGACCACCTTGACAGGAGGTAGGGTCTGAATTTGCTTTGTGATAGAAGGGGAGTCAGTGAAACTTCATTTTCTAATGAAGTAGTATGGAAACTCCAAGTGGTTTCTCTGAGTATCAGCTGTGAAAACTGTAATTACAGCTATAAAGTAGCAAAAACTTCAGCAGAAAAGCTCTAGGGTACTACTCTTAATCTGTAGTCTCTTAAGCACCTGTAGTTTGGGGGAGTTTAAGAACATCTGGATACAGATGAGCCTGTTTAGTAATATAGGAAATTCTTCTATTCACCTGTTCTTGAATTCCTCTAAGAATTTTCTTACGTTCCAAACCAACTGGAACAGTGTAGTGCTAGAGAGAGATTAATATCAGTTGCTTTGTCAGTCATTTTTTTTCTTCTAAAGAGGAAAGTTGGAGAGAGAAAAACCAGTTCACTGACAACTCTATAGCTCTAGGTTTGTGCTTATTCTGGTTAGATGGTTTAGCAGTAAGCAGTTAGTAAACACAGAAGCATTTGCTGTTCAGCACTACTGATATGTCTCACAGCAAGAAAAATAGAGATAGTGAATGCTCCAGGATTCTGATGCAAACATTCTGCCCTAAACACTAATTTAGTCCTTTTACTTCCTTTCCCTGCTCACCCCAACCCCCAGTTGTAATGGTATGAGTTAAATCTTGTCTTCCAGACTGTGGAAGTACATTTGAAATGTCTGAATTTCTGTGTGTTAGGTGCCTTTGAATTTATTTCTGTCTTGAGTGCTTGCCACAAATTAGAATAATACCGCTCCTCCTCTTTCTGTATTAAGTTCTCCTTTCTTTTAGGAACTGAATTGCTCATGAAGGTATGTTTTTCAAATGCCTTTCTGCATTTTACTTTCTAATTACATGACAAAGATGGAGTTATTAATGCTGTAATAAACTATCTGACTGTGATTGCTGGAGGGTATTCCATTTTTGCTTAACTTCCAACATTTATCAAACCCTAAACTGCTAAAAATTAAATTGGGCCCTTAGAGATAACACTTCTTTACCAGTGTTGTGTTGAATCTGACACCAACATCCGGGGGTTATATTGAGTATTACTTGATTGGCATAAGTAAAAATCAAACTAAAAATTACATCACATTTCTAAAACATGAGATTTTATCTTGCTTATAGGCATTGCTTTCAATTCTCATTACAAATTAAAATTACAGTGAGATGCATCAGTTTTCTGTACAAATGATGCCTAATATTATCAACTGTCAGGTTTAACAGATATCAAAGACAATTCTTGGTCCAGGTTGCCTTGACAACACATGTTGGTTTTGGCCTTCTTTGTCAATTCAAATTCTTGAGTTCATAGAATTTAATTAAGCTACCTTTTTCTTTTTTTTTGGTAAAAAGAAACCATTCAGGGGATGCCACTGAAATTTGAAATACATTCAAATAAAACTATTAAGAAGTGGATGCTATAAGATTTTTTTATATATATATTACTTGCTGAAAACAGAATTTATCGTACTTTTTTGTCATCTATTCTGCTTTGAGGTTTCAGCATGCAGGACTGTAAACTCATCAAGACCCATTCACTCCAGTTGTTTTTCCCCCTGTACCCACCAATTATTTCTCTAGATTAAATCCTGGAGTTTGTAAGTTGTCAATTCCATCTAACCAGGGACCTCAAGACCCATTCACTCCAGTTGTTTTTCCCCCTGTACCCACCAATTATTTCTCTAGATTAAATCCTGGAGTTTGTAAGTTGTCAATTCCATCTAACCAGGGACCTTTCTTCAGGAAGTTATTTCTTAACTAATGATCTGTGCTTTTTGGCAAGCACCAAGCTTAACGTTCACGTTTCTAATGCTGCAGAGCTGATGTCAGCCCATAATAAGGTGCTTCAGTGGTTCATTGCCTCCAGTGTTAAAAATAACCTCCTTATTTTCATACTGTATTAATCTTACTTCGGGTTTCGGTCATTCATTTGTGATTCTTCCATTATCAAATATTTCTGCTTCATGTATTTCTTAAAGGCTGTAATCAAGTCACTCCTTCATGTTCCTTTAGATCGGCAAAGCAGGTTGATGCCCCTTTTTATGTCATGCTTTCCTGGTTTTTTAGGCTCATATTTGATGTTGTCTTTTGAATCTTCAGTCTTCAACAATTTTTCTGAAGTATGAAGAGGTAGGTAGGACTCACCCATCCAAAGGCACTTTGATTCAGTGGCAGATGAAAGGTACTTGGACCTTCCTAAGCCTACTCAGTATTTGCTTATCTATACACATCCGAGTGCCTTTTTTTGACTGACACCACTGCAGAGTTGCTCAGGTTCCTCTAAGTAGGTGCTACGACCTGTAAATGTCCATCTTCAGCCACTGTTCCTTTGGATAGAGTCACCACTTAGTAAATCTAATCTTTGCTTCACTCCTAGGAGCATGAGTGTCATAGTCTACATGGAAATGTACGAAAAATGAGGGGGGAAAAGAAAAGGCAGATGGTTGAGTTCAAAGCTGTCATTACAAAATTTAATTGCATCCAATTTTGCAGAAGAAGAGCTGAAAAAAATCAGACTTTGGTGTTTGTTTTGACTCTTATCTATACAGATTATTTTCCTCTAATTTACTTTAAATTCTGGGTTTACTGTCACTCAAAGTCACTCTTTATTTATTGGTCTGCTGCTCAGTAAAAGGGTAGCAAAAGTGACAAATCATCAATCAAGCTGGAGTACAAGTGATCTTTTAATAGGGTTTTGTTTTCAAAATAGATAGCTGTTGAATGACAAAGCAAATGACTTTTCTGTGCAACAACTTTGTTGCTGTTAATTCCTAACAATCTCCTTTCCAACAGAAACTCAAACTTTCCCTTCTGATGCAGCTCAGCTTACTTGCTACTGTTGTAGCACAGAATCATATTGGTTGCTGCATTTGTGCCTCTAAATAACTTATTTTGATAAATACCTCATAGACCATGTCCCAGCTTCTGGAGAAGCTTTTAATATTTAATTTTGCCATTTTCATGGATATAAATTTGAGGTGAATATTTTTATCCAGAAAGCATTTCGTCAGTTCTATTCAAAGAGCAAATGGTGGCACATTTAATTATTGCCATATAGAACGGGAATACATGTTCATTTTTAGCTTCAAGAACCTGATATAATGCAAAAAATACAATTTGTTTGCCTGCATTCATCTGTGTTTGAAGAAATACTCCAGCTGTGTTATTCACATAACTTCAACAGGTTGTAGGGTTTCTGTAACCATTTTGATCTGCAAGGAGCAAGGGTTTAGGATTTTTTTTTTTTGTTAGTTTATTTGGTTTTGGTGTTTTTTGCTTGTTTGTGGTGAGGAGTGTTGTTTTTTCCTTTATTTTGGGAAAAGAGAGGGAGGGAGATTTTTGCTTTCTTTTTTCTTTGGTTTGTGGTGAGGAGAGTTGTTTCTTCCTTTATTTTGGGAAGAGGGAGGGAGATTTTTGCTTTCTTTTTTCTTTTGTGTTGGTAGAAACACATGTGCTCACGATAGTACCAAACATCCCCAGTCAGAAATGACCTGTCATGATCTATGCTGTGCTTAAATGCCTTTTCTAGGATTGGGCTGTCTGCCTTTTTTTTTTTCGTACTTTTCAAAGAAAAATGCAGTAGATGGGACTAAAAACCAGGAGAAGAGAGGAAATGACAAAGTTGAGCATGACAAAATAAGACCATGATTTAAGATCACTCTGCAGTTTCAAAATATTATTTATCAGTGTCAATAAATAAATTATATCAGTTTTCTGCAAGTGCCACTCAGCTTGGCCATAATTTCTTAACTAATAGCTGTTATGAATCATAGACAAGATTTAATCCTGAAGAGAGATTTATTGGAGAAAGAGGCAGAATGCATAGACGAGCAAGGAACAAAAACAACAAACCAACCAAACAAGCCAACAATAACTTTTGTATTACGAAACTGCCTTAAAAAGTTGCTTTAGTTTTTTTCCACTCTCAGACTGCATCCTTTACTCACTCACTATGACAGATTAATTTGGACAACAAGGATGAGACATCTGCCACTGTAAACTCTGCCTCAGCATAGGGAAAGCTGCCCTTGGCACAGCAGACCACAGAGATTCTGCGGGACAGGGGACAGCTTGTTGCATTCATGTGCAAAGAACTATTTATATTCAAGTCTTCCTGTTTTAGTCCTAAACTTCTCCCTTGGAATTTTAAAAAGCAAATAGCAATTAAAAAATGCACGTATCTTTGAAAAGCCTTATGCTTATACTTTACAAATGTAAGCTTGATAATTTATCTTCTTCCTGACATATGTATGAATTATATGCATAACTTGGAAAGTATTACGACAGTTTTGAAGCCATGTTTAAGATACATTTGTAAAGCACAGATTGTGTCTGAACTCTGAAAGATTTGGAGTAATTTTTGGTTTGCAAGGAAGAATCATATAAAAGCTTGGAAAATTGGAAAGCAGTTCAGTTAGCCTAGTGTAGATTTAAGAGTGAGTTTGAGGTTTGAAACTCACTGGTAACACACTCTTCTGAACTGGGATTCTGGGGAAGTCTTAAAATTATTCTAGATGTTACTTATTTTTGTACCACAGAAACATCTGGGCCTCAAATTAGCTCAAAAGGCCTGGGATAGATCTGTGAAAGGATTCCTGTCAGATTCAGTCAGCCTGTTTTAAATATCATGGAATCTCAAGAGGCTTTAGGCTATAAGAATTGATAATGAAGTTTTTCTCACTTTCTGCTCTTGTCCCTTTCTCCAAAGGTACTACTTGACTTTGCAGCAAAGGACTCTTCAAGTCCTGGAGCTCAGCCTGTGTGTGCCAACTTTTTGTTTTGTTGATGACAAAGAGTGATGACACCCAAGTGGCAAAGGGCTACAGAAACCTTTCCAGGGTTAGTTCTTTGTTGTGGTCCTCCTCTGCCTTCCAGCAGGTGTTGCACTTTTTTGAGAATGCATTAGCAAGTGATTTTAAAATAATCGGGAAAAACAGAAAGGGAAAAAGCAGTGGACCCGTGCTTTTCCCTTAAGGTTAGGCTAAGTATATTGCACTGTTGGATTATTTTTTGGTTTTAATATCTGTTTTTATAGCTGTGAACATTTTTCTTTGGTACTCGAATACTGAGAAAACATTCTGTATGTCAAAAAGGGTAGCCCTCAGTCTGTAAAAAGGGTGAAGGTCTGCACCTTCCTGAAATTTTGGAATTGTGCCAAAGGTAGGCTGAATATCCTTATGGGAGACAGCAAAACACTAATAGCACCATCAAGGAAAAATCCTAGGAGTAGTCAAGAGTTACAGTCTTTTCATCAGCAGTGACTATTTCTGAACATGGTTTTGCATATGCCTTTTCGCTGTGTATAGTTCGAGTCATAAATATTCGCATTTATGCCACTTCTCAAAACATCATATGAGAGCTTTCAGCCAAAAGAATTCATAAACAGAAGCAAAGAGGGAGTCTTGAACTGCCAGCGTATAAAAAAGGAGCAGAATACATTTCCGTGTACGTTTGTAAAGAAATGCAATGAGTGTCATGTGAGAAAGTAAACCACCATGACACTGCACTCCCTATTCACACATGCTAAAGGCAAACTGTGCCTGGCCACGGAGTTTTTCACCTGAGGGCTCCTAGCTTTGCCATCAACCTCCACTACTATTCCAGAGTCAACTTACAGGCATGGAACAGCTCGGGAAATTCTCAGGGCCTCAAGTACAGGCTGATGAAAACCAATACTGTACAGTGGCAGCGCTTCCTCTGCCTCTCCACAATGGGTTTTTCTCTTTCTGTACAAGGCAGCAACTTCCTTTTAGGGTTAGTGGAGAGACCCATACTTTTTTTGCCATTTTTTTGGTAAGGTTATTAACTACATTATGAAAATAAACTAAATCAATGGAAACACGAATTCTCAAATCACCTGCAAGGTAGGTAAACATAGCAGGCATTTTCTTGCAATGGAACAAGGCTTTAGTTTTGATATCCCCAGTAAGCCTTGGCTAAAAAAGAAATCAGAAGTTGTTCTTTTGTGCTGTTTTAATATAAGACCTATTTCAGTAATTATTTTGTGCTTATTTTTGTGCTGTAGAACATCTTGTAACAGCAAAAGCTCCTTCCATTTTTTCTGAGAACTCAGTCTCTCTCCTAGTATTAAGAAAAGAACTTTGCTCAGCAACTTTTTGGCATATTAGTAGCGTGTACTTTGTCTTGGTTGGGAAATGCATTAGATTGCTATGTAAAATGTATCTAACAGTTTTCCCCTACATAGGTTGTGCAGGCTGTGTGTCCTGAAGGTATTTGATTTTGCCACAATTATTTAGCAGGGGAGCAATAACTTGCCAAAATCTTTAATTTATATGAAGAGAATTTTTGAATAATAAGTTACATAAACAGAGATAGAATAGATCTTTGATATTATTCATGGGTCCTCTAGGAAACAAGAGTAACTGTCCTGTCAGGATGCTTGATTATTTCTTTAAATTGTTCTGTATATTCTATGCTTCCAGTGTGGTGTAATTTAGAAAGTTGCCATTTAAATCCACATATCTTACCGTGATACTAAGTGTATTTAAACCCCATAAAATGCCTTCTAATTTATTTTTCATTTAGTCCATTTAATAAAATAGCAATAATGTTCTTTCAAGTGAAGGTTATGGAAGGAAAATTGCTCCTACTTTTAAAATATACTCCTCAATTTGCTGTACCGTTTATTGCTCTGCAGAAGTCATTTACCCTCTGGAACATTCACTTAGAATAAAATTAGTGCCTAATTTCTGTAAAAAACACCGGAGATTGGTCATGTTCTTCATAACTTTAAATGCAATTTTGTACATTGTTAATGCTTCATTGGTTATGCCTAGCAGTAAATCCAAAATTTAATTTATCCTTGGTATTGTTTTTGATTTGCTTTCTGAAAGCTTTGTCTTCTTCTGAAGTCTTTGGAGAGGTAATAAAGAATGACAAAAACTGTTGCAATGATGATGCTTAAGTTATTTTACAGTGTTTTATGTTCCACTGCTGTTGCTCTCAGGTTTGTTCTTATTACAGAAGGAAGCAGTTTTAACATAGCCTATATTGTTTTTGAAGATGTATGGGGAAGGCAAACGTGGTTCACCAGCACTGCTGGGAGGTCATTAATTTCTGATGTTCCCACATATTTTGAAGACATCTAGGAAGAAACATTAAAATAGCTTTAAACCTTTTGAATCTGGTCAAAGTCCAAGTATCATTTCTGTGTTGGGAACCTTCTGTTCTCTTTTCTTCTTGCACCTCTGTGTGCCAGCCTTTCCTTCAGTCAGTACTGCATTCAGAGAGTGAAAGTCCAAGGCTGAGCATTGGACTTGTACCTATGACAGCTTAGTATTTAATTTCTATATTTCATTGATCTTCATATAAAATATTCTCAGTTGATAGGTAACAACATGCATTTCCTAAACTGCCAACCCTACGTATACCTCTGAGAACTCTAAATCTGGCAGTGCTACAACTTTGATGATGTTGCTGTGGTTCAGTGATATTTTTTCCTTGTATAATTGCCCTCCACTTACACCTGTGCAGCCCTGCTGTTTTCAGTCAATATGAGTATTTGTAACTGCTTGGAACTGCTGATTCGGTGCACAAGAGCAGACCAAAAATCACTAGTTTGTCTTTGTTGTCCTGCAAACCATGGCCTTGGTTTATGCATCCTTGTGGAGCAGTTTTGTTGCTGTCTAATTGAGTGTTACACTTTCCACAGTATTTTATAGATAAAAACCCCAAACAATACAGACCTTCCCCACACTCTGGAAAAAGAGACTTTCAAAATCAATTCAGTTTAGGGATGCAAGGGAATATAAAAATTATCCTTTTTTTGACTTTTAGCTTGGGTTTAAGATTTTAGTCTCAGGCCTCTTGCTATTGTCTTTGGTCGGTTCTTTTCTTGAATTGCTGAGATTATGCCTTAGGATCTTGGTTTTTTCAGGTAGATCTGCTTAGACGCAAAGACTTACATCTTGGTCCAGGAGAGTTCAGTGGTATGGAACTTGAGTGTCTTCTGCACTCTCAGCTACTCTGGGACTCCTAAAGATTTCATTGCAGCTAAGAAGTGCCTATCTTCTTTTTCAAAACAGAGAATTAAACTTTTTGATCTAAAGCAAGGTTATTCTTTCACAGGTACTAAATTCCAGGGATAATAGTAATTTTTATTTATTTACTTCTGTGAATTGAAAGTAGTGAGTGAGCTTCCGCTAGGAAAATTATTGCTCTTCCTTATAGTTGTCTTATTATTTGTTTATCTTGCATCTAAATTCTCTGCTATTCATTGAGTGGCTCCTAAATACCTTTTTTCAATATAATATCCTGCCAGACATTAGAGCAAATAAAACTTGGAAGATATAGGTAACTGGTCTAATACTGGAAACAACTGGCCTTAACAAATTAATTGAGTTGAATTAAAAATCTGTAAATATTCACACATGCTGCCTGGCATTAAGATGATGCGAATTTTCTTCTTCTGTGCATAGCCAGGTGTGTTGGTGGAGGTTGTGGGGTTTGTGAATATGTGAGGGAGGTTGGTCAGTCCCAGGGTCAAACACAACTGCAAAGGTTTTTGCTCAGCCTGGCTAAACAAATAGATTGCATTACTTTTGTTATGAAAGGCCTTTATTAAGTTTGGAAGGGACAAATATTTCATAAGAAATGGAAAAATATTGGGCCATGCATGAAGTGAAAAGGAAGAAACGATAACTGGTAGAAAAATATATGCATGGATGAAATAAAGGTTTAGACTCTCATGTGCTGCTTATGGTTGACCATAAACATCTCCCTGTGTTAGGAATATTTGAAATGCAGAGCTTTTCTTTTTATTCATGTTCTGATGAAATATCTTATTAAAGTTTTTTTCAGAACCCACTTGTGATTTTCAAATTGTTTCCAAAGAATTGAGCACATTGTGAGAGTCACTGCTTTAGCCCCACTTTGTGAAAGCTACCTTTGAAAATGTCTTTCAATAATGATGAAAAAAGAAGGATCCTTTCTCTTTGTGTGGGAGGATAACAGAAGCGTTGTAGCAAGTGCAAGTCTAATTACCTCCAGTGGTAAGAAAAATGCCTATATTCAAGTCTTTAGAATGCCTTCTTGCACTTAGGTACAGGCAGAAACACCTACAAATCTGTTTTCTACAGTGCAGCTTCTGCTGTAGTTAGCTAAGAACATACTGGTTTAAATATTTCTTCCAGTTTCAAAATTAACATTATTGAACTTTGGCAGCACAGCTTATTCTGTTGTTCCTAAATTATTTATGAACTTTCCAAAATACCTTTCACTTTGTGGTGCTGCTGCAAGCTCCACAAATGGGCTCAGATTTAATTTAATGAGAATTTCTTGTATGTACAGTGTGGGTGTGTGTTTAGAGATGCACAAAATTGTGTGGGTTTTAAAGCATGATGATTTGTTCTTTTTGTGTTTGAAAATTAATGTTTAATTCCCAAGGTCCTAATGGTTTTTTTTTCTAGGTATTAGAAGCACTTTTGGCCTATATTGCATGAACATTTTATTTCATATGGCTTGTGAAGAAAGGTTTCTTTTTAACTCGCATAAAGGGGAATTAGGCATTATCTGGAGTCAGAACTGTAGACAGATAAGACTAGAATGGCACTTGATCACTTCCACTTGTGAATGTATTAATCCCACCTGTCTATCATTTTTCCATCTTATCCCTCTCCCTTTCCAGTCCATTGTTACACATGGTGTAATATTCACATATTTCCCAAAAGGAAAGTTTGATTAAGCTAACCTTTGCTTTACTGAACCAAAAGGCATCACAGGAAATGTATCCTCTTCTCCTCCTCTCCTTTCCCTTTTTTAAATTTTGCTTAGTGTTTTGTATAGATGAAGCCCAAAGTGTAAGAAAAACTGCCTGTGGGGATGCCATTTGTTTAATTTATTCTGCTCTTAAAATCTGTTATCTAGCTGCCTCAGGTCTCCTGGTTTTTAGGATGTATTTATGACTGTTTGACAAATTATGTTTGTAGTGTTCTCCTCTCAAGTTTGCTTGGGTTCACAGAATTAGTGCCATCTTTTCCTGAGGATCAGAGTGGGGTGGTGGTTTTGGAGGTGGTGATAACAATCCCTGAGAGTAACTTCATCTCACACAGAAGTAGTCAGTGCTCTCGAGTCTCTTATCATGAAAGCATGATAAGGATGTTTTCTTTGGCTTGAGAAAAAGCTTGGGGATATTGCAGTGTTTGGAAAACATGAAGGAAGTGTATCTAAGTTAAAGTAGGTGTGGGTATGACCTGCTTTGCACACCTCTGGTCCCTGTAAAATGGATTGTGAGAGGAAGCTTGCTCTCCTTTGTCAGTAATAGTCCAGCTTGCGGTCGAGGTATCAGTAGGCTCTAAACAGCTTCTGTCTTTGAAAGGTATTTTTGTAAGAAACAATTAACACCTTGATAGCAGTGTTGGTTGTTTCTTCGTATCCTTTTTAACAATGGTGTTATTCTGCAGGAAATGTTTAATTTTCACCTGCCATTGGTTGTCATTTCAAAGGGGTTAAAGCAGAGTTCTTCATCTCCTCTCCATTAGTGCTGGGTGCAGCATTCCTAGTAGCTGTGAGGAGTATCATCTCTTCACTGTTTTTTGGCCTATAACCTTGATCTCATCTCAGTTTTGATTACCTTTTATATCCCAGCATCTGCTTCCTTCTTACACAATTTTGTTTTTCCATAAGAGCTCTAACATGCAGCTTTTGTTAGCCATGTGCAAATCTGAAAGTCACTACATTTCACATTCCAATAATTCTATTTTCTGGTCTTGGCAGATGACATATTTTCTAATCTCCATCTACTCTCATCTACTGCCCAAGTATTTTTCGTAACCTCTGGCTTGGAACATTTTGCCTGCTCTCAGCTAACCTCCTTTCCTCTATCACATCAGAATCAAGTGCTCATTTTTTCTGTCAGTGATGCTGGAGGCCTTTCCCAGCCTATGTGTTGTTTGTGTTCTATCACGACGTTGTGTCCTTTTTGAGACAGGAGGCGACACAAGGATTTTGTCACGTTACTATTTTATTCTATCTACTTCCTTGTATTAGCTTGAGGGGAGCACTTGCATTGGCACACAAAGCCACTCACCACCTTGCTCATTATATGGATCCTTAATATCCTGTTTCTCTAGGAGAAGCCTGACAGCAGTCAGGCTGCTGCAGTGCCTGTCATCCTGGCTACCGGGCTTCTCGCTGCTCCTTGTCTTGTGCCTTGCATTTGGGCTGAAAGGTCTTTAGAGCAGACACTACTGTCCTTTTTGTTCTTTTTTGCAGTCTGATAGGGCTTCAGGAAAGGCTCTCAACTACTACAAGAGGATAAGAAAAAGCTAAAGCTGCAGGAATTATGTATATTGGAAATGGCCAATTTAGAAGTTGCTAGTTATACAATGGCTACTTTAATAGAAGAGCCTAGCCAACAAAGTTTGTTACTTAAAAGGAATGGATAATTTTCTTCTTTGTCTTTTCCCCTTCTCACACACTACCATTGCTTTGAAATTTTTTTATCAATATCTACTAAGTTTGTGTTTTATTTACTGTATTGAAATATACATCTACAGGCTGCACCATTTTTGTAG
>NW_008240042.1:8068972-8073842 GCF_000691975.1 Corvus brachyrhynchos
AGGAAAAGAGCAGAATTTTAAAAAAACCCCAACCTGTTGCATACATTTTTATAATCTGAGGTGAAACCAAGGAAGTGAATTCTGAAAGTAAAGGATAAAAAAGATTGCAAAGCTTAGAAATTGCTACAAAGGAATCTTCATGTAATTGTCTTGAACTACAGAAAGCAGGATCAAACTTAGATTTCTATCAAATATAACTTAATAAAACCATGTGTCTGTTGAAAATTTGTTTGATTATACAAAAGAAATATTTGTGTAAAGCTCACTTTTCAGACTAACTGGATAAAATATTTTACTTGTACTAATATCCACTCAGAATAGAAGAAAACAGACTGTGATCCAGGCAAATTGAATTTGTCTTCCAAATGTAAATATCAACCCAATGGAGCTTCTACATCTTTTTACTTTCCAACCTTTCTAAATGAGACCTCTCCTTGGCAGCCTGGAGCCTTAGGAGGCAGGCAGTGACGATACAGCTCCCTACCTTAGAGGGCTTCATCTATGAGTTGCTTTTTTACCTTCCTATCTCTTTTGCAGTGCTAGTTTTTTTCTTATCCTTCCAGTTTTTCAAGTTCCAGTAATTTGCTGCAGCAATGCTGCTTTCCTCTCTTCTTGGAATCAGAGCTACAGTGATATTTACAGCCTATGAAATATAATGTCACTTTTCAGGCCTCTACAGCCTATTTTTGATTCATGTTTTGGGGTTGGTTTTGGTGGTTTTTTGTGGCTTTTTTTTCCTGATTCGTATTTTTTCCTTGTTTTTGGTTTTGTTTGTGTGTTATTTATTTATCTTTTGTTATTTTTAAATGATGTTTTGGCTCTTCTCCACTGGAGATGTGACTTGCTCCATAACAAAGCAACTGGTCTGTTGAAGACATGATCCTGCTTGCATCGATGGCTAATACTTGATATGTCAGGGCAGGAAAACATACAACTTGTCTTGCTGAAGGTCTGAAGCTATTTCTAGAGGAAGAATTCCTTTGTGATCTCTGCGGTGAAATCCTAACACCCAAGAGTGTGACATTGCCTTTTCACTCCAGCTTTCTTGCTTTAAATGGAAAAAAATGGTTTTTATTTTTTTGTACATGTTGCCAATTACAAGCTGATAATATAAAATTTCCTGCAGAAAACTAATTGAAAGGGAAGTAAACCTTATCTTGGTTTCCACATAAAGCAAATTATATTATTGTATCTTAGTGACTTATCTTTGTATTTCCTTTACCAGTGACATAGACATCTTCAGGTTACTAAAATGTTTGTGCTACTGTGCTTGCAGTATTATTTTTAGTAGTATGAAATAGTTGCATTTCTATTTCAGGCCTAGAATCATCAGCAGATAATATAAAAATCTAGCTGTTCTTATCCTTATAGTAAACAGGTATTGCTTTGTAATTATACCCATGTATAGTACTTAAGCTTCCCTTCCACACACAGAGAAAAGAGCATTCTGGTGTATAATATTTTGATTTGAGCTATGGTTGGAAAAAATGTGAGAAAACTAGTTAGTCCAATGTGTTTTCTAAATTATTAGGAGTTTTCATCCCCATTCATTCCTTTAATTACAGAGATAATGATAATTGTATAAAAATTAATTAAATAAAACTTGTTTGTGCTATTTGCTGGCATCTGTTCTTTAGAGCAACCTGTCCATAGCCATGCTCCAGGTGGTGGGTGAGGAACTGGTGTATATTGAAAGCCAAACTCGGCTCACCTTGTGCAATGGAGGGGACCTGCTGTTTCTTTTTTCACCCCTAACACTGGGGCTGAGCAGCAGGATGGACTTCACTTGAGAGCTGTGTTTGTGAGACCTAGTGCTGCCACATCACCCACATCACCTTTTTGCATCTTCCTCCCTCTTCCTGAAATACTCCCTATGTTCACATTTTGCTATCCCAACAGTAAAAGTGAAACTTTAATAGGGTAAAAGATATGGCTTGCCATTTCTGAAATATTCTGAGCTCTTTATTAGTTAGTGAAGGCTCAAGTGGAAGTGCATGAAGCTTGCTCTCTTTGAAATTTACTTTTCTGTATGTTACAGTGTTTAGTAGTTAAGTTTGAAGCAGAGACTGGTTCAGACTGTTTTAGAGTACCTTGGGAGGCATCTAAGAAATAGGAAACAAGTAGTACCCAGGCTTTCTGGATGTTTTCAGATTGCAGAAATGAGGATTTGGTCAAAAGCAGTACTGAGAATCAAAGATTCTGAACTAGAAGCAAAGATGCACGTGTGCATTTAGTGATTTGTGGCATCAGTAAAATTTTAGACCTTTTTGCCTGTCAAAATACTATTCCAAGTGTTTCTGGCAAGGTCAATCACTTTGGCCAAGGAGGACTGGGAGAGAACACGGTATATGCTATTTAGATGCTTGATGTTGGACAAGGTTTAGATGAATTTCATGGGCATCTCTTGACATAAAATGTCATTTTAGGAAAAAAATGCAGGAACTGTGCTGTTGGTCTTTGCAATTAAATGCTTCAGTCATAAGCAGCCTTCACCTATGAGGTGTAATTCTCAGATTCTCAGTTATAGGGGTGCTCCTGGCATGATTTTTCCTTCCCCTTCTCTTTAGTGATTGTTTGTCCTAGACACTATGTGCTGTATTTCCAGCACAGAAGTTTTCCTATCTATTTGGCTGGAACAGAATGGAGGGTTAAGCATGGGAGGCTGGATTTTCAGACGCGTACAAGTTAATCTGGAAGCAGTTTCTTGGAAAAATCAATGTGAGTTGTGCTCCCAGGTCATGTAGGTATTTTTTTGTAAATCCCAGTAAAACATTGAAGGCTTTGTAAAAAGTAAACAGTCTTAGAGTCACTTAATGAATCTCAAGGAAGGAGGAAACAGACTCTCTTGGAGTATGTAATCTGCTCTTTCCTGCATGCAAACAATTGACTTCAATGTATGACCAAATTCACCCATTGCTGAGCTCATGCACTGTTTGATCCTATGATGCAGGCTGCAGTAGTTAGCTTTATCAAAATAAAGGAATAATAAGCATGGAATATACTGGAGTCCTTAAGACTTGCTACATGTTTTGATCTTCTGCTATGTTGATAACAACAAAGCAATCTATTTGTTCTGAGAATCACCTTACCTTGTTAACTTTGGAAAGGTAACCGCAAAAATCATACCTCTTCCTCACATACAACCTTTTGGGCAGCAAATAACAGTAAGGAGGACAAAAAAAGCCTCAAGGAAAATACTGAAAACTGATATAAAATGATGCTGTTAATGCCTTAATATTCATTTTCCTTGTATCTGAAAAAAGGCTTATTTATCTGCAAAATAACATACAGTTTAATACTTTTTGGCTATTTCCTATGCTTTTGGAGAGCTGGCAAGGGATGGAGAAAGCTGCATGATTTTTAAAAATTGCAATGCAATGCAAAGCTTGACCCAAATTTTCCAGACAGTGGAAGGTTTGAGCAAAATCATGGTGAAGGAGAGACAGTGTGTATTTGAAAGAAGAGTATTGATGGAAAGAGCAAGCAGTGCTTGCTTTTGGTAGAGAAAAGACCATGGACTTGACAGCTTAAAAGAAGACTATTACACTGACAACTCCTCAATTTCCACCACATCCTCTGCTATCACTGCTTTCCCTGCTCCATTCTTATCCACATGCAACCTAAAACTCAGTTTGAAAGAGAAACCTAAATAAGTTCTCCTCTGTTTCTTTGCCTTCACCCCACTCCTGTTCTTTTCCTGTGCCGTTAGATGAAAAGCCAGACAAAGAAAGAAACAAAACAAAGCAGAGAGGGATTAGAGAAATGGGTCATGAAATAGGAAATTTATAAATTAAATGAAGCCCTGGTAATGAATTGTACAAGTGCAGTTGTGTAAGAGTAAGGAGAAATTTTTCCTTTTAAATAACAATCAAAATTCTAAAGGTTTAATTTTACTTTTCCTTCTGGATTTTACAATGACTAGGAGTTTCCTCATGGGACCAGTTCTGCTCATATTCACCCTAGTTATTCTTCTTTTGACAGGCTCTTGCCATCATATTTGCTGTAGCTAGCAGAACCCAGCTGTCAAAATGAGCTAGCACGTGTAAAAATCTTTCTGCACTGTACTAGCATCTAATTGGTAGATTTTCTAAATAAATATTTAAAAAATGAATATGATATATTAGTCCTACTGTAGAAACCTTGATGGCAATTATGAGAAACTGAATACCATGGAGTTTACAGGTGGTAGTGGAATTAGATTCCTTATGGAACGGATTAATTAATTTATTTTCAAGACTAAGTGATGTCAATTTCCATTTGGCTGGAAATAATGCTTCCAGTTCAAAGATCACCTCTGAGCTCTGGTTATAATATGTTAATGACATAAAATCATCCAGATCTAAATCATTTTAGAGATTGCATTCTCTGATCTGCAGTACACTCTGCTAGTGTCAAGTAATAAAAATATAAATCAGCTGCAGGTTTTCATTCTGCATGCATTTGTGCACAGCACATCCACTATTTTGACAGACAACAGCTAATGGATCAGAGAAGACCTCAGAAGACTTTTAAATATCAACATAAATCTGATCTTGTTTGCTTTCATAGTTTGCCATTATTTTAAATGAAATAAAATTAGGCTGTGTCATGAACATCATACTCAAAATAAAGATCAATACGTACTCTTGGTTTGTGACATTTTGATTTGGGAAAAAGGTTTTCTTTAGCTACTGCATGTCAAATTCTAGGGACACATACGTGGGTTTGTGTTGCAGTGGGGATCCTGCAACACGCATATATCAAACCAGGAGTCCCGTGGAAAGGAAATATATATGGACAGACAGATTCTTGCTAGATGTTTCAGAGATGTTTATTTCCCCAGCCGCATGGCCGGAGCTCTGCCGCGGAACTGTTCCAGTCCCGGGCCCCA
>NW_008240042.1:8074474-8103885 GCF_000691975.1 Corvus brachyrhynchos
AGCCCCGTGTCTGTGCCCTCAGGGCCCCTCTCCCAGGGCTACACGGCAGGGGAGGGACCCCCACAGGTTTGATGTATCACACCAAGTAGCTGCTTGTGCTCTCGAGGAAGAGATGTAAAACACAAACACTGGTGGATTGTAAAGAGTACCTATTAATGAAGTTGTACTGTGTGAATGTTTTACAGGCTGAAATCTGGATATAGCTGTCAGTTGTGTGTTTGCCACCTTTTCCAAATACAAAGGGGGAAGATGTTTATTGTCTTTATCAGGGGTTCTGGGCACAACAGCTGCATCTTCTATTCGTTATGTATCTGGGCTGGTCTTATGCACATCTCACCTTCATCAGTTAGCAGCCTATTCCAAATAACTGGGCCAGATCCAACAGCTTCAGGGAGAATGTGATTATTCATTGCTTTTTGAACTTAGGACCTGAGTGTATTTCAAGGCTGGAGCTGATGGCAGCTCTCAGCCCCAGTGATGGCAGCCATCAGCCCCAGCCTGAACCCTCTGTCTGTGTTCATGTAAACAGCAGACATGCTAGGAGGATTATGAGATTAATGTTCCTACCATGTGCTCTCTAATTCTTTAGTATTTATTTAAAACGTGCTAAGCAGTATTTATTTTATGGTTGAACAGTTTGAGCAGTGCACTGGAAGTCACATCTATTGTTGGCTATTTAACCCTAACCATCGTGGGAAGTAGAGAGTGTCACACCTATCAGAAAAGCACAACAGCAAACGTGGGACTGAGCACCAAACCTTTTTTATTACCGTTGTTGTTATCAGCAGGCTGTGCAAAATCAGTGTCAGAGACCTTGATTAAGGCAGGGCAAGAGATAAGCTCTTGTGAACTGGTGCTGGGAAATTCAGAATCGTGCACTCTCTGGGTATTGCTCATTCCAGTACAGCACAGTGCTTGCCTGTTGTATTTTTACATTACCCATTTTCCTCCGATTGATTTTTAAAGTGACAGAACATATTCCTTTCACATCATAAAGAGCTTAAATATGTGCACAGATTATGCAGTGAAAAGAAGACTCTCCTACAAAACCAGTTGAATGCTGTACATGTGGGGTTTTGCCTTTGACTAGAAATCAGTTCTTGAGGAGTTGGTTATATGCACTGTACAATTCCAAGATAGATCCTCTCTCTGCACAGGGATGTTAACTTGTATCAGACAGGAGGATAAATAGTGTTTTCTAAGATAAGGTAAGCATTTATCAGCAAAAGTGATAGTCGTGAATTCTCTTCCCTCTCAGTTATTGGAAGTCTATGTGGTATAAATTTTAATGAAGAATGTGTTGCAAAATGGGGAGGAAATAAATAAGGCTGTACCTATTATATGGGAATGTGCAATTTCCACATGATCTATTAAAAAAAGTGAAAAAACATGTCTAAAAAAAAATCTAAAAAAAGAAATTACCTGTCTCGTGCCATTGGCACAAGAGCTATACCACTGGCCTTCTTTGTGCTAGATTTGATGTGGTTTACAAAACCCTATGCTGGCACCATGTATGTGTTCTTTTGTCTTAATAGTTTGCTTTTCATTAGGGACCATGCTGTTACCAGTGAGACCTCATTCTCAACGTCTGACCAAGCTGCTGCTGGTCAGGAGCACACCTTCTGCTTGCTTATATGCTCCTCAAACCTTTTGCATTCTCCAGAAAAATGTGATTTCTCTGATCTCCAGGCTGGACCTGCTTTATTATTTTTGTGATTTGTGCAGTGGATTTTCTTTATGTTCATTTGAGGTTAGAGAGATGTTCCAGACCAATTATTTTTCTGTTTAGGTTATTTAAGTGAGTTGATAGTTGTTTGTGTCTTTCTGGAGTGTGAATCTCCTTTGTGTCAATCAGCTCAGAAAGGATCTAATTCTTGCACTTCAAATTCCCAATGACATTTGAAATAAGTTGGGCAAAAAAAAAAAGTTGCTTGTGCTTCTAAGAATAGGAAAGTTTTCCAAAACAAAGCTTTCTGTAGTAATACTCTCCTGCAAGTTTTAATAATGTTAAGACTTTGCATCAAAAGTAAAGGCCCAAAGCCAAGATCTATGTTCCCACTACGCCTGATTCAAATCCTCATTTGGAATATGCTACATTCCTGATTTGTCTTTGAAATCCTCTCATTTGTAAGTGTGCCACATTGTATTAGTAATTAACTACTCACTGGGTCTGGTGTTTGAGCCTTGCTGTCCTGTGCTCTAGGTGAGTGACATTATTTAATGTTTCATTATTTGGGATAATGCCAGGCAGAGGGAAAAATCCATCCCTGGAGCAACACAGAACCTAGACCACTATCCTCTGCTGAAGATGTGAATTCAAGTGCAGCCTAAATTGGCTGTTCAGGACCTTGGCTTGGGACCTCCCAGGTGAGCATGGGCTGATCAGCAGTTTTGCTGAGTGGTGTGGCTTCTCTCTTTTTGCTTTATTCAAGAAAAAATCTTCATGCATGTGTGGGAACTTCCATAGCTCTTCATGCTGAGCAGTGGAGATTCCCACTATTCAGGAGTAGTGGGACTTGGCTTGTCATCCCAAACTGCTAAGCCTCATTTATCAGCAAAGAGGATTTACACTGAAAAACTGCTTGTGTCTCCATTCAAATAGTAATAGTCTCAAAGACCAAGGTTTTTTCCATCAAATAATTCTAAGGAACGAAAAGCCCATATGATGTATTAGATAAATAACCTCTTTTATAGATCTGTATAACATAGGTCTAAAGAAACAACTCATAACACCTCTGGAGTGAAATAGAGAAAAACACCCTGTGTAGCTTTCTTGAACCTCCCACGATGCTTAGTAGAAGGTGTATCATTTCCTTTCAGACTTTGTAGGAAAATTCAGCTGCATAGTAAAGCGAGGGATTATTTATAAAAATCTTTAATTATGTGAACAGCTCCTTATAGCTCTCCTTTTTCTCTCTAGTTCTATTATTAGTAGAAACTGCAAAATATAAGTCTCTACTTTTAAAGGAAATAGTCTTGAAATATTATGCACAATTTCTTGAAAGCCCTTCCTTTTGTAGAGATCAGATGTGCTCAAGGATGGGTGCTCCATTTCATCCCCTTTTCCACTTGCACTGTGTATATGCCTTGTCATAAATACTATTTTAAAAAACCCAGACAGCAGCCATCCCTTGGATCTAGCTAAATATTACCACTAATTCTGTGAGTGCTGGTGGCCACAGACAGAGGTCCTGAATGATACATCACTTACCTTGAGCCAAACTGCTACTAAAAATACAGGAAATACTACTTAGCAGTCATTGAAATAATCTCAGCAATTTTTAAAATTTATTTTTCTTTGTGTAGGCTGGGCTTTGTCCCTCACATAAATTGCACAGGAGAACTTGTCACACATGAAAGTGTCACTGAGGCGAAATGTAAAAAGGCAACTGCTGATTTATATTCTATGGGATGTCAAAAAGCTGCCTGTCTCCCATTAAGAAATTTTGTGGTTTAACCTTTGTATATGAAACAAAAGATCTTTGAAAATTTCTGAAATGAAATTTTCTGTGCCTCAGTGAACTACAAGTATGCAGTCAAAACTGATTAGGGGAAAGTCAAAGTGAGTGTGACTTTTTCAATGTCATTGGAATATTCTTACATTCCACATTTTCTCCAGTAATTCACTTTTCATAATTTAAATTGCTATATAGTACTTCATTTTATTTTTATGTTCCACATAAAAATCTTGAACATTCAGAAAAGTGTCATATTCTGTTTCCATACTGAGAATGAAGATTCTTGAAGTGACCAGTATCAAAAGCTCACGTTGCTCTGAAAGCCTGAAATTAACCGTGGTGTGGTTTCATTTGGTTTTCCCAGGGACATATTGGATCAGTGGAATCAAAGGACAAGTTTGTTTCACTCTTGCAAGAAGGAGTAAACAAGTCACAGCCTGAATCCTCCCATTCATAAAGAGCTAATGGGAATGAAGCAAGTTTGAATATCAGTTAATTAAAATATAAAAAGGAAAGGAATTATGAAATGTAAATAGCCTAATGAAGTGAAAATTGGAGCATATGTCTTTGGAATTAATAAAATCCAAATTTTTGAGAGTTATACTTTATGTACCAAGTTAATCCTTTAAATCATATGCATTTGAGTTGCTTTGCTTTGCTCAAAGATGTACTAATCCCAGGAAAAAATAACCTTCCTGTTATTATTATATTTTTATACACTTCTGCATAGTTAGAAACTCTTTGCACATGAGATTCCCCAGAAGGAAAGTAAATGGGTTTAGTATTTGAATCATCAATTAAATGAAAGAGGATAAGCGGAATTTCTCAGAGCAACTTGGATTGAAAGAATCCTCTACATTTACAATATAACTTTAAGTCTTTGTGGTGGTGGAATTTCCGTACTTAAGGTATTATGCAACATTTTATAATATAAATTATTTATAGTAAAGAGAAGCTTTAGTGTTTAATGGAAAAATTCCCATCATATTAGTTATTCTTGCTGGTTTTTAAAGTTGAGGTAATCCCGTATATTTTGGCATGCCTACAAATTAACCAGATCTTAAGGTTGTAATCTGTTGAAGAGAGAACTTTTAGAAGATCATGGCAGAAAAACAAAGGATGTACATGATGGTATGCTGACAGAGTCCTAGTAATTGATTCTTTTTCTCTTGGCCTTTCTCCTTCCCCACTCTGACCCGAGCGTCGCTCTCGCGTTTGCTCAGTTCTTGCTGCGACACCTCTTTATCTGTGCCTGCTGTAGCACAGCTCTGCTCAGAGAGACGCCAGCTCCCCCAGCCCGCACTCCGAGCTGCCCCCAGGCTGTGTGAATGTGGCAAGCACAGCCCTTAACCTGGGCTGGAATACCCGGTCTCTTTGAACCGAGCATTTCCTCAGGCTCAGGCACTGCTAGCAGCAGTCTCGCTGCTTCGGCCGGCTGGGAGCGCACACGAGGCAGGCGTGTGCCCGTCTGAAAAACACTGGTTTTCTGTGTGGCTCTGTCACATTGCTGGGTCACTGAATTTGCTCCCTTGTCTTCAGGGTTATACTGAGTGATTCTGGGTTCACTGACACAGAGTCTGCCTGCGCATCATGAACTCTTGCTCGAATTGTTTACAACTTGCAATAAGTGTGTCTGTGGTTGTTGGGATATGTCTTTATGTTTGAAGACCTTTGCAATTCCTAACTCGGGTAGTCTGTTGGGTTTTTTTAAATTTAATCAACTGTATTGTTGAAAAGTTATCTTATTTCTTAAGAAATATTTTTAGGTGTTGCTGGAAGTTAGTTTCATACTATCAGAACAAATTCACAGTATTGTGAGACAGTTTAGGTCTAGCCTGAAAAATACTACTAAAATTTTCCAATTCTAATTGGGGTCAGTGGGTAAGCTAATTTTTTCTGCAGTATGTGCCTGGTACTTCAGTTATGCCTAATTTTAGGCATCTAACAAATTAACATTGAGAAATACATTCCCTTGGTTATGATCTGCTTGCAGATAAGCCCCATAGCCTTTTCTAGCATGATTTTTTAAACCACCATAATAAACATTTAAGCTTTCAGTCAGCCCTAAGAGCTATTGTGTGCATGTTCACCTGCATCTCTTTCTGTTGGAAAGATTACTTCAGTTTTAAAATGCCAAGTGAGCATATCATTGTGGTGATTTGCAACTGTGTCATGGTGTAAATGTTAAAGATGGAACACAGTATTAAACTCTTCATACACAGTATTAGAAAATTTACCTAAGTGATCTACAAAAGGTATTTCAGCGATAAAATTTTGAACTAAAGTAGTAAGTAGGCACAACACTGTGTGTTAAGTAGTAATTATGTAATATCTTGCAAATCTATAATCATATACTGAAGAGGTTGTGGGAGCTGCAGGTTTCGAGGAATTCTGTGGAGTGACAGTGGGGAAGTTTAAATAGTCAATATTCATCTTGCTGTGTAGTTATCCTGGTAGGGAATGAAACTATTACAGTGAGCTAGTGAAGGTTTACTGCCTGATAAGCTGATGACATTATTGAGGCACCACTGAATTTGTGAAGTCCCAGATCACTTCTTGTGACTGCCTGCACTTTCCCTTTGGGTTTTATGAAAAGAAGACAGAGGCATATCTTTTATTCCAAATATTGTATTTTACCTTTTCATCCTGAGAGATGGTTTAGGATAGGATTTAAAGAAAAAAAACCAAACAAAACAAAATATGGTCTTCTGACTTCATAGTCGAGGCCAAAACCAATGGCCTGGGTTGCTAGTACTGGGGAAATGGAGAGGCTGGCAAGGTATCTGTAACAGGCAATAAATCCTTTTGAATATTTATTCAGATGATTGTCTTGAAATTTATAAGTGTTCGATCATTAACACTGAGATTAGTAATATAATTTCTGCCACTCTAGCATGAAATGTATCCCAAATGTTAATGAATGCATCCATGTACCATGGTAGTAAAAAAAAAAAAAATTATCTCCAGTTTGCCAACAGAGAATAAATATTGAATATTACTACTATCCCAACTCTGCCAAAGGCATTAGAGAAATTATCTGTGACTCGCCTAAAATTAAAGAAATAGAAAATATTTGACAAGCCTGGGAATTGTACCCACAGAATTTGCATTTTGAGGAAGACCTTGCCTCTGTCTTCTTCAATTAATCTTGATAATTATGAAAGCATCGTGTCATCCCACAGAAGACTCAATGCTTTTCATCTAGAGGTATCAGAGGGTATTTAACATTGCTAATGTGAATTCTAATACATTTAAATTACTTCAGAAGTGTGGCACATTTCTACCCAAACACTTTTTATTTCACTGAGGACTTAGCATTTAGTTAGTCTTTGGAGGATGATGCATACTAAAACATGCCTGACATAATATGAAAACAGCAGTATTTTGTGGAAGTGATACAAGAATAATGCACAGATAATTGTACTCTGCTGACAGTGATACATAATAGCCACTTGCTTTTCTTCTGGTGAAGTCAATACAAGCTAAACACCTTCATTTTATACTGCTAAAAACTCAAAAACACCCATGATTATTTTAGTCCCTTTTTTCTTGTTTTCCATATAATTCTGGTTGGTAAATGGTATGTTAACCTCATTCAGAGGATTCCCCAGTCCCTTTCCAAAAGAGGAAGCAAGGATGTAATCAGCCCTGGCCTCATTAAAATCTTTCTAATGTAATCTGTTGTTCTCAAAAAGCTTAGCCTCAGATCTACCAAATGTATTTTAATTATGTTTTAGATGGATTGTGTCTGGAGCTATGCAGTTGCTGAAGCAAATTAATCCATTACATCAGCCAGTTCGAATTCTTTGCATGAGAATATTTACAAAAGACTTACAGACTAGCTAAAGAGACTCAATACAGCTTTTTCAACAGCAGTGTCTTATATTTTATGTTTTTGTCCCCAACCTATGCATGGATTCTATTTAAAAAAAAAAAAAGAAAAAAGGTAATGTATGCTTCAGTGTGATGCATAGTTTTTGCTCACAGAAAAAGATACTAGGAATGATACTTAGCACAGGTGCACTCAGCAGTGAAGCTATAATAATTTATTTAATTCTATCTAAAATCATCATCACCTGTACTAGAATTGCTGCAATTAGGAATTTATTATTGAAAGCATGCAATAAACAGTAGATACAGCTGATGATGTTAAATAGAAAAATAAATTTTCAATTAAAGTGTGCTATCCTGGAAAATTTAATTTTCCATGGGAAATGATCAAATTCTGTTTAATAAACAAACACTAAGCAACCTGGGAAGTCAGTGTGTTGACCAATTCATTAATCATTTTTTAAATCTTGCTAAATACAGTTTATTGTCTTCAAAGTACCACTAATTACTTCAATTAGCTTTGAAGTGTATCTTTTCTTTCTCTGACTGTGCCTGTAATTTTGAACCCAAGAGGGCTTTCTAGTCTTTAGATGTGTTTGTTTCATTTCAAGATAAAGTTCAACTCCAAGCCTCTTTTAACTGTCTATATCCTTAAAGGAAATGTGGGGCCTGGCCACAACTTTTTCTTCTGTCCCTCCATGTGGTCTCTTTGGCTGAATGGGAATATGGAAACCTGGTAGGCATGTTGAAATTTGGTCAATAAACAAGTATGGTTGGGGTTTTTATCCTGGGGGTATTTGTGAGTAAATGATGGTAAGCACATAGAGATTTTTAAAAGAAAAATTATTTAAGTAAATAGGCTGAAGAGAGTTGAAAATTCTACACTCTATACTTGAAAGTCAATCCTATTATTTGGGCAGTTAAGTATGTGTTTAGGAGCTCATCTACAGGGTATCTTTTTTCTGGAAATGAGAATGTGAAGTTCCCAAGAAGGATGAAGTACTGATCTTCATCTCATTATCTCCTCTCAATCAATTATCATCCTCAAGTGTTGTAATAGGAAGGTCTTCTAAGAAAATACAGGGAAAGTTGTCTTGGAAAAGGGAAGGGGGAAGAGGATAAGAGAGAGAGTCAGAGTTAGGGAAATGAAGAATGGAGGAAACATTTCACGTTTTTATTACCTTTGTAAATATCTTTTGTAAATCTCTGTCTTTTTGTTTCTTGTCAATTTGTGGGGAGGGCATGTTTTCAGACAGCAGGGATGCTGTAGGTATCCCAGAATGAAGTGCCAGCACTGCTCAAGATGCTGTTAAGGTGCATCTCAGAGGCGCAGCCACCTCACTCTGTGTGTGCTCAAAGATGACCAATCCTTTTTTCCTTATTAGTTAGTTGGGGAGGTGTGATGGAAGAGAGCATTTCCCCAGGTGCAGCTCAGTCAGGAGATCTGCTTTCCTGGGGCACTGCAAATGGGGTTGAAAGCCCAGCAGTTTGGCTTTAAATCACTTTGGCCTGTGCTCAGCGCGGCTTAGCACAGTGGCACTGCACAGGCAGAAAGCTCAGCTGCAGAAACAGGATCATGCTGCTTTGCTTTTGTTTTTTCCAGTGTTAAAGTGCCCCCCAGGAGATCCTCTGTGTGGGCTAAACATTTGTTTTCCATAGATTTCATCTTCCTGGGGCTTGCATAGCTAGACCTTGATGTGCTAGCTCAGACCCTGCTCTTGGAGCCTGTGCTTGTGAGAGCTCCCAGTAATACCATGTGAGGTGAAAGATTTCTTGAAAACTGGCATCTTCAGCTGGTAATTTTTTATACTTAAGCAAACACAGGTCTCAAAAAATTCTACGTTGTTTGCTCCTTCCTTCTTTGTTTATTAACTTCCTGGTGAAAAAAACCAAAAACCTCTTATTTACAGGATAAATAACTCCAGGTCATTTTTCACTGATACTATTTTTTTCTTATCTATAAAATATTTAGGAATCAAGAAAGCTGATTGTTTTCCTGATAACATGTAGGTATGATTTTTAAAGTGTGCTTAAGTCTACTAGAGAGACAGAAGTAGAAGAATCTTACAGCCCTCTCTCCAAACGTCTGTCCATGACTGAAGTTATTTATAGTGTGGGCATTTCAGTTCTAGTTATGACATGTTTTGTTATGTTCAAAGTTCTTCTGCACCGTCATATTTAATGACAAAATTACAGCCATGAGTTGAAAAAACTAGTTTATGAGATGCATTAGCTCCATTGCAAGATAACTTTTCTGCTGCCAAATACTTGTATGGTCATACTGCTCTTACCCTTAGTATTGCTTTGCTATGAAGTGAGAAAAAGAGCAAATACATAAATTATACCAGTTAATAAAATTGTATTCACTCTTACAAATGTTGCTCAAATTTCATCTTTAAGGTTACTGTTTAAGTTCTATTCATTTATAGAATTGATTCTTTCCAACCCGCTCAGCTTTGCTTTGACATTCACATTTGAAAACTAAACACCATTTTAAACTACAAAGTCTTACAAGGTTTGGCATTAAAGGCAAATGTTATTTTGTATCAGTTATGTTGTATACAACCTTTAGATTGCTAAATTGGGGAGAAGTTTAAAGTCCGTGATGAAAACATGAAGTTGATGGTGTTTAAATTGCTGGTTCTTTCTGGGGTGCACCTTACTTGATCTATATATTTAGAAGCTTTTTCTATGTCTTGTGTAACTGTGCTAGGCTTTGTGTCTTTGCTGTGATTTAAAGGAAACACACTTTTCTGATGAGTGTTAGCAATGTCCTCAGTCCAATTCTATTGCATTGCGAGACAGCAATTTGTTGCAATAAATTGAAATTTACTGAAAGTTAGTGAAATTGTTTGAGCATAAATTTCCCTTAGCATTTATAACATTCTTTCAGCCATTCTTTTCTCTGAAAAATGCTGGAGAAGGCTCACAGGGGACCATGTACAGTGCTTGTCTGTATATCATCAAACTATTTTTGTTTTATTCAAAATATTTTGCCTGTGGGCTGCTGAATATTTTTGTTGACCAGTTTTCTCAGCTGATGGTTGCACCCTCAATCATAGGAAGATTGATCTAATATCTTCTCAAAACTGAGAATATAAAACCCAATAGTTGAATATTTTAAAATGAAGGACCCCACCCCCCTCCCCCCACCCCTTCAGTATAGGCACCAAATAAAGGTTTACTTATCTGCTATCGAAACGTTTTTCCAGTGAGGTCTTCAAACTGAACAGATATCTGAAAATTCAGTAGGTAATTTTAACTATAATCAAGTCTTGAAAAAGAGGTTTTTGGTTTTTTTTTTTTCTAAACAGAAATATGTCCTATTTTTGTGAATATGTCTGAGAAAGTGAACACTTCTACCCCACCTCAAGGAAGAGAAACCTCCTGGTAACACAGCTTCTTAGAATCAGGCCTGAATAGCAAACTCCTTTTTAAGGCTGCCAGTATTGAAAATAGTCACTGGTTTAATTCTTGGATTGTTATTACAGTTCGCTTGTCCTTGTTTTGATTGTGGAGAAAAAAGAAATATTTTGCCTTTAAGCCTAAACCAACGTACAGAACACCACCTTCTCTACTTCAGACACAAGTGCATTGCATGTGGTATCTGTTAACTTCAATCAATACAGCTTCTGATGCCCTCTGGTTTAAGTCTCTGAATTAGAGGGGAATTTTTCCTATCAATGTATGCAGGAACTATGTAAAACTTAAGCAATATTGAATGACAAACTCTAATACAACTCTTTATTGGCACAGTGAAAGGGGAAACTGTGGTGTGATGCTTTTATCTTTTTTTTGTTCTAATAAATGGATTGTGTATTCTTTGGAACTGATAGTTTCCAAAACAAAGTATATTGATTTTTTTTTTCCCCCCTCTCGCATTTTGTCAAAGTTTCTGCCTTTTCTTCTAAAGGAAAATTGAGAACGGTTTGTCGAAGTCTGGAATGCAAAGGGGAAAAAAAAAAAAGAGAATGGTAGGGTGATAGGCATTCAAACCCATAGGACTTGTTGAAAAAGGAGCACCTTACAGAATTGCTGTCTTAAAAGTAATGACACAGAAGCATGGTGTATGTTACAAAATAGACCGGTAGAGAAGCTAATATATAGTCTAAATTTGTTTCCAAGATGGTAAAATAGTTCTACAATTAAATCTTTTGACATAATTGCTTGTGTACAATTTGTGCAACTTTTCTTTAAAATAATGTACTCAGTAATTTTTTTTTATTTTTACCGTTTTGGAATAGCCACTAATTTGTGCAACTTTCCTTTAAAATAATGTATTCAGTAATTTTTTTTTTATTTTTACCGTTTTGGAATAGCCACAGAAGTCCATTTTTATCTTAACTGAGATCATAAAGTGAAGTGAAGCTATTCCAACAACTTTTCCAGCTAAACAGTTCCAACCTTCTCAACTATGAATGATCCTCACCCTACTAAATTTATGTTCATTGGAAAGATTACTTGGTGTGACCTTGTTCAGAACACCAATACACTGAGGAGAAACTCTGATTTCAAATATGGAAAATTTCTGTGGAAAAAAGTATTCTGTGGAATTTCTCTAGACTGAGCAATGGTCTTGAGTTCTTTAAAATCTCTTATACAAACAAATAAAAGTAACATAAATTATTAATTGCATCCCAGTTGTTCTGTTGTGTGACCTGATTCTTTTCTTTGCAGATATGTTTTCTTGTGTCAAAGTTTAATATAAGATAATTTATTAAAATGCTGCGAGTGTCAATATTTTTTTTTTTTTTTTGTAACTGTTAGCATCAAACACTGTCTTGGCTGCTGTATGTATGCATGTGTGTTCTCCCTTTTGATCTTTCTCAATGTTGAAGTGCTAGCATTGGTATTTGCAGTATTTCTGTTTAATTTTTTTTATTAAGTTTACAAAGCTAGATGTAAGCATTGAAGAGTCTCAATGGAATTAAATATTAAAGCACCCTGAAGCTACTTTTAGTGCTGCAAAATGAGAAAATGGAGATAAGAAAGAAAAAACATGCTCAGCATGTAAATTTACATTTCCAAGTAATAAGATTTGGCCAGGAACTACTACGTTGTATTTTTTTTTTTTCTTTTTTTCTTTTTTTCACTTTTTGCCTTGCCTGTAGTATTTAAAGCAGTAAGAATGTGCCAAGGACTATTAAATTTTTACAGTGGTGCTATACCATAGGAAACAGGAAAATGTCTTAGTCACCAGACTATAACTGATTGGGTGCTAAATTTCTGGAGATTTCTTGAACGGGGTTCATGGTATTAACAACTGTTAGTCAAACTGCATTTGTCATTTGTTTGGAGCTGACTACACCTGCTCTATTGTCACTACTGTCCTCCAGTTACATGCATGCAGCCAAATTCAGTGGGGATTTTGGCTTGCTTTTCCTATAAAATCTGGACCAGGCATGCATGATCTTCCTGCCCCTGGTCTCCTACTGAGTCCATGGGTTTTTTGTGGGACTTGAAAGGCATTTGATCACAAACCCAGTTACCACCAATAACAAATCTGAATAACCATGAGGAAACACTTATTCTCCAGATGCCATGCTCCTGGCTTCCCCCATACAACATGAAAGAATTATATTCCTTCTGATTCCATGATATAATCAAAGAGCTTCATTACTGTCCTTTCTACAGCTCTGCTTTCTGTCAAAGTTTCAGTATCCTGGAATCATGGGGAAGCTCTGGGCAGGTTTTGTCCAACCTCTGCCATACTTCTTATTAAGAAAGTATAGTCTACTTCCTCCTAGATATTTCTTCTGTTTGTGGCTAACATTCTTGCTGATATTTGGATGAGAAATTTAAAAATAAAAATTCAGTTTTATTTTTAGACATCGTAACTCACCATGAACAATGCTGTGATTACATAAGCAGGCAGTGAGTGTAATATTGAGAATTCTATGTCAATATTCAGTACCAGAAATGCAGGTTGAATATTCTGTTGGTTATACACAGTTGTGAAATGAATTTTAAGAAGAAAATAAGTAAGAATAAGTAACAGAAGGGACGGAAATTGAGTGTTGTGTGGAATTGCTAATTCATTTTATATCTGTGAATTAATTTTCAAAGCAACTGGATAAATTTTGGTTTCACTTATGCTGTAGTCATTTCAGACATTAATTTCTGAGAACCATATCTGAGGTAATAACTTTCAGTATAGAGTTTTGCCTGTGCACTTCTAGATCTTACTTGTAGCTCTTTATTGCTTGTGCATGTGTCATTGCCCTTTTAATATTCTTGGAGATTGAAATAAGCAAAATCAAAGACAAATAACAAAGAATACTGTTATAAATCTTAATTAATTTTCTTTTGCATTTGTCTTCAAAATCAACAAATCATTCAGACAGAAATAGGACCAAATGGTATTGATGCTGGTTTCTGTTGAGACTGATCTAATTTTAGCGGTAAAATGAATTTTTCTATCTTTGAGAAGACAGCTTTGTGTTTCTTCTTGATATGCATCATTTCCACTGAACAGAATCAGAGCCAAAATCCTCAATTTTTCTGTCTTGTTCCAGTGAGAGTAAGAATTGGATGCTTAACTTTTGGGGTGATAAATATAATACCCATGCTGGAAGCAGAAGCGTCTGGAGTTCTCTCATAGACAACCCAAGCAAAATTGCTTCTCTTCCATACTCTTTTCCTTCTTGTTTCTTTTAAAAAGAAAGCTGCAATTATTTGGTTGGAGTCTTATCTAGAGGCAATTCTGATTTCAGGCATATTCAGTGCACGTGAACTTCTCTCTGCGTCAGTTTCAGACTTCACTGGCTGAGTGCTAATTTGATTCAGTCCCTTGTAAGGGCTTTCAGGAAAGTAATTTTGTCTTTAACTTCTAGCAGTAACAAAAGGCATATTCTAAGACAGAAGCTTTTATTCCAATACAATGTAACGATACACTCATGAAAGAACTGATTTGCACTTGTGCTTGGCATTGCAAAGTGCAATGTGTGTTATGCATTCATTTTAACATTGATAAATGAAAAAGGGACTGAATAAAAACCTTCCTAATTAATTATCCCATGTGATCATAAATCTGTTCTGATATTACTACCTTTTTTAGCAAGATGCCCTTAAAAAGAGTACAACTGTTCTGTGTTTCTGAATATAACATTAAACCTTTAAATAATGACCTAACTTAAAATATGTATTGATCCTGTTTTATGCTTTTCTAGTTGTACTCTGTGCCAGTAGACAGTGAAGTACCATAAGGAAATCAATGTCTTTCTAAGCAGCCAAGAAATAGTGGTTTTGCCTAGAAACTCTCAGAACAAGGTGCTCTCGTGTAGGCAACACGTAGACCTGCAAACCTGGCCTGACATCTCTTTACCCACAGAGCTGTTAATGTTAAGCAGAAATTAATGTTGGCCAATCCTTCAGCACTAAGCACATGCTCTGATCTGATGTCTCCTGACATCCGGAGTCACTTTAGAGTCTAGGTAACATGGATATGGGAAGACATTAAAAATATATGTTCCTTTTCTCTTGTCATCACTTTCCTGTGATGTTTATCTTTACGATCCTCAGTATTTTGGTGCTGACTGCATTTTTCTTATCCCTGCTATTCAAACTTCTGTAGCTGGTGGGTTGACCAGATGCCCACCCAGCCACCCTCTCAGTCCCCTTTCTTGATGGAACTGAAGGAGAAAATAAGATGGAAGAGCTTATAGGCTGAGATAAAAACAAGGAGTCTACCTACCAGTTACAGTCACAGAAAAACAGACTCATCTTTGCAAAAATTTATTTAAAAGGCCCAGAGAAAGGCTGCCTAATGTTTTTCTCATTTGCTGTTTCAATTTGAATATTTGAAATGTTCCACTAGCCTAAAACAATTTCTGACATAACTTAGAATAGTATTTTCTACTAAAAATCTCTGCTCTTTTCTTGCCTTTTTTTTTTTCTTCTAAATTCATCTATTGCTAGTATTACATTTGATGAGTGTTTCAAGAAGTAATAATTTGAAAGTTAGAATTATCCAGAGCTCTGGATATAAATTCAGGTTATCATGATAGTTCAATTTCAAAGAGATAATTAGGTAGCCCTTATTTCATATATCTTTAGTCTAACATTATTTTCTTCAAGTCAGTGTATGAAGAAAGTACATGGTCATTTTGGCTTCAGTAGAAAGATATGAATGTATACAATTTTTCATGATCATAGGATTAGATTGTCAGGCTCTCATGGTAAGAAGATATTATTCCTTTGAATTCCTTCTACAGGCTGCAGTTCAGGATTTTCACCCTTACCCTCTCTGTCTTAAGTGGTCAAGCTTATCTTCTTCCTATGCATCAAAGGCATTTTACACACTCAACTGCAGACACTGTGTCAATGGCTTTGCTTTGCTTTCTGCCCAGTTTACCCACTGATTTGCTTTTCATGTTGAAATGGACTTTATCATCTCATGGGCTGTGTAAGCTTGCTTGACTTGAAATCCATCCTATATGCTTGTTATTTTTGACTGGTCTTGTAGCTTGGTGCTTCCATCTCACAAGTACCCCCTAGCTTCTTAAACCATTGAAGTTTCAGCATTAATGTTTAATAGCTGTGACCTCACAATTGATTAAATCTGGCTGACTTAACCTTTCTGAATATGGGAGCAGATTTTCATCTTGTGTAAAAAAAGAAAACTCTAACCAGGACCTGATTTTTTTTCTGTAACTGTTACCATAAATGGGAATCAGTTCAATTAAAAAGAAAACCTAGATGTATTAAGAGACACATACTGATATTTTTCACTTTGTGTGGCGTTATGGATAGAACTTCATTTTGAAAGTACAGCACAGAAAGGAAACCCAGCCTCTTTATTTTCCTGTAGAAGGAGTAGATAGGCTGGAAGCTTATATACAACACCTTTTTAGTTGTCCTGCCTACACAGCCAGGGCAACCTCTCTTCCTCCACAGGAATAAACAAGCAACCAAAAGAAAAACCCAACCCTGATCAAACAGATTACTAAATAAGGAAAGTCAGTGTTGAATTATTCTGTATTCCAGGTAATTGCTTCCAGGTGTCATCTCAGTTCTGTGAGAGTTGTCAGTTGTTTGATAGTATTTTGAGAATTTGGCTCTCTCATGCCTATTGATTTTCTTTCTTTCAGCTTCACCACTTGAAAGATCAGAAGTCTCCTGCTAATATGATAAAGAAGTATTTTATTTCACTTTTTTTTCCTTTTTTCACAGTGTGCCCATACAATATAAGACATTCAGCCTTAGGACTGTCAGTATATGAAATAAAAAAAGCTATATTGAGGTAACGTACGTACTTACCACGTGTTGACATGATTTGAACATGTAATTTTTTCCAGTGCAAAAAATATGTGAAGTTTGTTTTATTTTTTGAAGTCTGAGAAGGATAAGAAACTATTTCCAGAGACTTTTAGAAATAAATGGGGTTAAAAGGGTTACTAAATTATTTTATTATTGTTCAGGAGAGATCTTCAAAAGGAAAGACAAAGATTTCTATTGAAATACTTTCAAATAGCAGCATTCAAATAGTTTTAAAGTACATACTATCATTTTCTAAGCACTTATTTTGTGTGTTGTATATGAAAATCCATTTCTGATCCTATCGACACTTGTTTTTTTCCTAAAGTAAAAAAAAGGGAAACTTTTGATGTAAATCTCCATGTAATGTTAAAGCCCCACTTGGCTCACACTGATTACTATAAATTAAATATAATGGTAATCAGCCTCAGCGTTTAGCATGTGGTATGGAAATCTGTGATTTCCATTGATTGCAGGGAAATTATACATGTGCCATTTACTCAATATGCGAATAAAGCAAAAGTACTTTTTACCACTGGCATTGGTATATTCTGCAATTAGGGTGTATCTTTAATACCAGGTGAGTACAGGGCAGTTCACAACTCGTGAGTCTGGTATAGCAGCAGTAACTAAATGTATGCTTAATTTGAAGCACATAAGTAGTTTCAGGAACTATGACTGAAAGATTGCCTTGGATTTAGTTGTGTTATACCAGCGGTATGCAGCCAGTGCTGGATAGCTTGTCACTCTCATCTCAGTGATGCCCAGCTGCTCTCAGTACTTCTGTTTGTTTGTAAACTCATTGAAGTTAAACACTCTCCTTAAAAACTTCCGTCTCAGAATGAGGATGTTTCAGCGATAGTTGTCTTTGATTTTAATCAGTTGTGCTTCCTCTTGTTAAGCTGAAGAATTGGCTTCATGGCTCTCTTCACCAAGATCTTCTTCAACAGTTAATAAAAAAAAACACATTTACATTTACAAAGTATGCCTTTTGCTAAATTAATATGAAAGAGTGAGGGGAAAATGTGTCTTTTGAGCTCTTCTAAAATAATTAAGTATGTGGACTTTGGGTTGCCACAGTATTGTTTATTCTGAGAGGAATTTTTTTCCTTTACAGCAAGTTAAATAATTGTGCCACATTGATGCTCCCAGAAGTGTAATTTTTAACAAAGATTTCAGGTTACTTGCAAATCTGTCACTTTAATTCAGATGTTACTCAATTGCTGATATGAAAGCTTCTCCACTAATGCATGTTTTCCATTTCTTTCAAAATATATTTTCCCCTTACAGGTAATAATAGCTGTTAAGTCAGCAGGTAGATCACTCTAAGGTCTCAAACAAGTGCATCTTTAAATAAGGCTAACAAAATGTGAATCTTTAAATAAGGTAACAAAGCAAATGGAGCTGAGAATTAGCTGTAGGAAAATGGAACGTCACAATAATCAGTGGCTGCAATCACTTAAAAAACCCTCTAGCCAACTGGAATAGGGAAGCAAATACAAATTAGGGGAAAGTCAAAAATAAAATACTAAAACCACAAAGGAGCTCTTGTCAAGAATAAACTTTACAAAATGTGATAATAACTTAAATATGCACAGTGCCTTCCAACCCCCCAGTTCCAAACTGCCTTGCAAACTAATGACAACTCTGCTAAAATGATACCTGTATGTGAAAAGTGGCAGCTAGGCTACAGTTAGGTAGAAGAAACAAAGTTTTTGTGCAAAACCTGAAAACTGAGCAAAATATCTGAGCCTTTCCCATATGTGAACTCCACACAGTCCAAACAGTCTGAGTTTGGAGTTAAACATACAGCTGAAGGGTTTTTCTACTCAAAAATTTGTTCACGATAAAAGCATAAAGTGACTAAATATATCCTGCCTGATTTGTACTACTGAGACTGAAATCAAACTGTAAAAATGAAATATTGAAATTTAATTGAAAATTTCTCTTCCTTGAATTAGTGTTAATTCATTTGACTTTGATAGAAACTTAGTTTCCAGTTTTGAATGTTAATGACATGTAATAAAAAGTTAAATACAGGAATGTACCTTGTAGGCAGAAAAATCAGGAAGAAAAGAAAAGTCATTAAAATAATAAAATAATTAAATAATTATCTAATTAAAGTACTGTGGAAATTTGGAGCAGGTTTAATCTTCATTTTATGCATTTCTTATAATGCTCTTCTTAGTGACATTATGTTATGAAAGGACTCTTAGAAATCTTTTTGAAAGAAAGATGAAGTCACTTCTTAGCTTTTTACCCTTTGCACCTGTCATTAATATATTAAAAAAAATCAACAGGACAGAGACTACAAAGGACTTCTTCTACAAAGGACTGCTGAGTTTTTTTAACACTTGTATTGGTGGATTATTATAGTATGCTTAAAACTAGGATTAGAAACTGAATTTGGGTATTCAGATACTGGACAGATCTACTGAAGAGCATTGCAAACTTACTACGATTAAGATGCTGGTGGATGCTTTTGTTCTCATATTCACGTGCATCATTAGACTTTAATTAAAACAAGGATTAGGGCTGGCTTGAGAAAAGTGCTGCTGAGGACCTCTGGTTATTAGCCTTCTTTAGGCTTGCAGAGCTAAAATTATTTTTGATCCCAGGTGAAACAGTACTGATGGAACAGTAGTTTCAATGTGTGCTTTTGTAAAATTGAGGTGCCTTCAGCTATGATAAAAACTAGGATTGGGCTGCAGTTAGGAGTAAGATTCAGTGTATCAGGCTGTAAGAACTCTACTTCTTTTTGTGCTGTGCCAGTGCCCCAGTTTTTGAACAAGTGCTGGTGTGAGGGAGAGCAAGAGCTGACTTCTGCAGGAGGCATTGCTCTGTTTCAGGTTTCCAGTTAATGTAAGGGGTTTGGAAAATAAGGACTTAATGATGCTGTCAGGTACGTAATGAAGGAAGACCTAGAGGACTGCCTGCTGCTACATGTATTGACTGGTTAAAGCTGGAAGTCAGGGTAGATTTTGGGGACTGAAAAACTCAGTTTATTACAGGTTTTTGAAGTGTCTCAGGGTATAACACAAATGACAAAATACACACCTCTTAATTTTGGTGGGGTTTGGTTCACTACCATTTTGTGAAGCTCAAATCAGGGCTTGACACTGCGTGTATATGTAATTAGCAAAAGTGATGGAAACAAAAGTGAAAGTCTAATCTCATAATTTGTTCTTTTAGGCTAAATACTTGGAGGAAAACCCTAATGTATGAATTTGTTCTTTGCAGTGCCTTAGTAGCAAAAAACCTGACTCTTTTTTTTGGACTTTTTTTTGCCATTTTGTTAAGCTCAAATCAGGGCTTGACACTGCCTGTATATGTAATTAGCAAAAGTGATGGAAACAAAAGTGAAAGTCTAATCTCAGAATTTGTTCTTTTAGGCTAAATACTTGGAGGAAAACCCTAATGTATGAATTTGTTCTTTGCAGTGCCTTAGTAGCAAAAAACCTGACTCTTTTTTTTGGACTTTTTTTTTCCATTGAAAAATGAAATATGTCAGTATAGTTGCCAAACCTTTGATCACTCGTCACTTTGATAATTTCTGGGCTCATGGAGTTCCTACACAGATGGTAAAATAGGCTGATGTAGTATGTCTGAAATGACAACATTTCTCAAGCTAGACAGAAGCACGGTGTGCCTCTGTGAGGGATATCTGCCTTGCTGTCACCAGCTTTGGTTGACAGGGATTGCTTTGGATCTCTTTTTTCTTCTTTGGGAGCTGGTGTGCACCTAGGAAGGCAAAACCTAGCCCAGCATTAGATGAAGGGGCATGATTTAAACAGAGACGTAGTAAGTTACAAATATGGCATCTGCCTTTCTTGGCAAGAGAACTGAGAACCTGGAATGAGAACGTTGGGGAACTATGGGGATTCATTTCAGAACAAGGTCAGAAACATAAAAGCAAATTACATGGGCCGGTCTGAACATTATTTTTCATTAAAAAACAGTGCTCAGGCTTACTGCTAGATGCATTATTATGACCATATGTTAGGACTAAAGCAAAACAAAATGCATTTGGAAGATGCCATTGATCTTTAATGAGTGTGCTGTCTGTGATTTAATGAAGCATACGGCTTGTCCAGTTCATGAAGTGGAAGGGATTTTCATCAGGGACATGTTGGCACGGCAAATGCTTGGTACATTTTAGCCTTCACATTGGCATTTTTTCAGTATGGCTTGCTGCAGCGTTGAAGATTTGACCTTCATAATGCAGAAAAAAGACAACTGGAAGTTGAAAATAATTTCCAGGGAATTGACTCACTATGGCAGTGTTATTGGTTTTGATAAAAATTTGAAACTTATTTTAATTCTTTTTTTTATTCTTTTTTTTTCTTTTTTTTTTGTGAGAATGACGTGCCACTGCTCATCTTGTGTGTAGCAAAATAGCATAATCTCTCCTTGGTATAAGTGTTCTCAAAAATAATTTCATCTAGAGCAAGAAGTGCCAAAATGCATATGCAGTCTGGAAGTCAGTATTTCAGGTTTATTGAGTTTCTGGACATTTATCAGGTTTTTTGGATAATGTAATGCCATTGATTTCAGGAAATTCAATTTCCAGAATTTCTGGGGGCATCACAAATCTCATTGAGATAAAGAAATATTCATACATAGATGCTGCAGAATCTGACCTTTCGTCTTTGTCTATCATGTGAAATTTTTTAAGTCTCCAAGTGTAGAAGATTGCTTGTGCATGATGTTTGCCCTTGATACCTCTAAATCTTTGACTTCCAAAAGCGCTGGGCTGTGCTGAAGGGAGGTATCAGTTTTCTGATATCTTACATCTTTGGACATCACAGTCAGTGCACTGAGTAAATGGGCCTTATGCATCTTTCTAAATTTTTGCATTGTCTTGTGTTTGCTCTACAAACAGGGAATCCACACTAAAAGTGCTGTAGAGAGCTAAAATTGCATTCAAGTGCATGACTGTTAGGCTTTTTTTGTTTTACTGGGACCAAAAATGCCTGAGACATCCTAGATCTTTGCCAGTATGATGTTTTTAAAAGCTTAACTGTATATACACATGCATTTCTATTTTTTCTTGCATAATTTAACTACTTCTTGAATATTAAATTTTGGGACTTGTGCAGTGTCGTTTATTTAATTGTCTTATTAATTGTGAACCTCAGCATTTAGCCTTATTTGTCAGACAAGGTTTTCTTAACTGGATGCCCAAAGCCTGAAAATTATGAACAAAAAAGAAAAGCAGAACTCATTTTGAACATACAACTGCCATTGATTTTTTGGTGTTATTTATTGCAGCAGACAGTCCCTTTCCAAAGAGCTGCTGTATTAAGAATTCATTCCTTTACATTGATAGATCTGAAAAATGAATTGAAGGTACTGTACAATATATTTTCAGTTAGCATAAAACATAAGCACTGAAATGACAACCAAGCCTAAGTTCTGTTTTCCAAACCCTGAAGTCTTTTAATAAGTGTGTAAGACTAACTTGAAAGTGGAATTTAAAACCCTAAACCATTGAAAACTGTTCTTAGCTTTACAATACATTCAAGCAAAGGGACTATTCATGTGTGTCAAGTTAGGCATGTGCATAATTCTTTTGCAGAATTAAGGCCTGAATTTGTCACTTTAAATAGCACTGGCCTATTTTACATGCACAGATTAAAATGAGTCTCCATTTGAATCCCTTCACAGCAGGGCCTCTTAGCAGTTCCTTGTGGTCCAGGTGCATAAGAGGCTTCAAAGTAGTCTCCTCTGAAAAGTAGGAAAATAGAAGAAAGTAGAACTTACGAGAGCAAAGAAAAGAAACTGGAAACGGGAGTTAAAAATTTAAATTTGATGGGTGTGCTCAAAAACACTTCTGGCTTTCAAAACAAGATTTATTTTTTCAAAAAAATGTGCCCGTGATTTGAAAATTAAATGCTCGACTTTCAGTTGCAGGGGATCTCCAGCTCCCGTTGACATTTGCATCTCTTCTCTCTCTATTAAAAAGAAACCCACAGTCAAATCATTATGTGCTCCTGTAAATTGTGCACACAGATACTAATGTGAGTCCTTTTAGCGTTTTTAGTTTTAAAAGAAAGGGAACATCTTTTTGTGTCCTATCTGTCTTGTTGCTTTAAACACTTGCACATGTTAATCCTCTGTTTGCTCAGCTGTCACCTAAATACCCAAGTTGTGTTATCTTACTTAAGAATAGCAGCATATTCAACAACTTAGGGACCTAATGGCTAATATGTGTGGATGTGCCTTACATTGCTTTAATTATTAATCATGGAAAAATAGAAAAATTACTTGTAGCCCAAGTAACCATTAATAATATTCAAGTGTAATGTGTCTGGAGGAGGTCAAGACTGTAACACCATCCTGTTGGGGAGGAAAACTGTGTTGGATTCAAGTGGTGGACCTTGGCAAAACTCCTATAAGGAGGCCAAGTGGTCTCCACTGCCTTCTTGTACTTGCATCAGAGCTTGTGGGGTTATGATGATGGTGAGGCGACGTCAGCCTTATGGCACAGTTTTAGAGCACTCAGCTTCAGAAGCTTTGAAGTAAACAGATCTGTTAGTCTCCCTTTTCAAGTGCTTTTTAGTGGTTCCAACTTCAAAGCAGCTTCAGGTTACTGCAAAACTCTTAGAAATACCTGCACAGAGGAATTTCCCTTTGCATATTGAATGCAGGGAGGCCAATTCATTCCATTACCTTTTGTCCAGAGTGATCCAGACAAGATCCGGGGAGACCCATCTTGGCTTGATGTGGGGCGGTCACTGTTTTCCTTTTCTGCAGAGTCGGGCAGAGTTTGAGGGGAGTGCAGGAGGGCATTTCCTCCTGTAGTGGAGAGGCTCTGTATACATCACCTGCATGGCTACTTAATGAGTCACTCATAATCCCACTCCGTGATCTCAGAGGTCTTTGCCAACCTCATTGATTCTGTCTTTCTGTTATTGGCATCGACTGCTGATGTGTTACACTGTCCTTATATTACTGAGGATCCTCTAAGCTGATGAAAACTGGAGAGAAGAAGACCAGGATTTCCTTGAATCCCCATCCTGTACTCGTGTGTCTAGGTGCCTCCTCGGTGGATTTTCTGGTGGTGATGGGCTATTTTCAGCCATATTTCATATATAGTTCTCATCCTTATATAAACTAATGCTGACTCTTAGTTTTTGACTGGATGTTGCCCCGCCACTGAAAGCTACTAAAGAGAATAATGATGACATTTCAAAACTTACCTTTACTGTTAATACATTTTGAGATTGAGAAAGGAAAGAGCTTGAGAGCCACCTACTAACATTATGGCTGCAGGATTTTCATATCACTAAAGCTATCTTACTGTTTAGAATTAAAAATATCTTAATTCACATAATAATTTGTAGATGTATTGAAATAACTGTCAAGCAGAATGTAGATATATTAAAATGCTCCATGATTCTGTGTAATCTGGGTGATGATCCTGATTATCAGTAAACACTAAAAGTCACTTAAACTTGTAGCTACAGTTCTGTACAGCTGTTCATCATTGCTCTGTTCCACCCCCAAGCCTCAGACTCATTCTCTGACCAGGATTTTGCACACTGTCCATTTTTTGTAGCATGATGAATAACTGAACCTCATTTCATCCACTATCAAGTAGCTAAAGTTCTATTTCTTAATACATATTGAAGCTTTGAAAATACAACTCTACTCAAGACCCTGGTTCTGAGTGGCTTATCACAGTCTGTTCAAGACCATGATGAATAGATAATATTGTGTTTTCTCACTGTATGGCTATTACTGTGCTTAGGTTTTACACAAATAACAAGGTGAGTCCTGCTCAAAGGAGTTTGTCATCTTATTTATTAGCTGCACTAAATCTTAGTAACAGAACAGTGGGTGGTGCATTTGGAAATTAAGAACTAACTCGAGATATACAGCTATAACTGCCTTAGCCAAACTTTATAGAGCCAGTCATGCAAAGAAAGTGAACTTATAAATAATAGAATTAATTACTCCACACAACATTTGCCTTGAAGTTCTTTTTTGTCGTAACTGCTTTTTTTAAGTCATCCCATGCCTTAAAGGACCATGATGTAAACTAGAATACCTTTCTGCAGGATAATTTAAGCAATTTAAATTTGAATAATGCCATTGTGAATTATGGGGTATTTAACTACTGTCTCCCCCTGTATTGTATCTGAACCTGGATAATGCAATTTAAAAGTATGTCTTGACTTTATCAGTTTTATTAACACAGTAAAAGCTATTTTGATTGTCTTGCAGCAGGGAGAGAAAAGGTTGCTGGTGTATGACTTTCCATTCCTCAGAGAAAAACTCACCCAAACTAAATACAATGAATTATTGGGCAAAAGTTGTCTGTCTTTGGATCATGCACAAACTCTTGCTATCTCCCGAAAAGAACAAACTGACAATTTAACAGTAAACACAGTAGAACCTTTGCCAATAAAGCTTATCACTATTCTATAAAATTTTGGAGAAATTAGATTCCTGTTTCATCACAACAATACCAGAAAATAACTATTTTAGTCTGACATACCATTCTGAGAATGAATTAGCGTGATAATTTTTAGATTGCATTGCGATTGTTTTGCCAAGAGGTAAGACTAACACTTTGTTTTATTTTGGATACAAGATATTTGTTGCCTGTAAGTTCTGAATTAATATTACAAATCAGCAGAGTCCACCTGAATTTTGCTTACACAATCAAAAGAATCCAAATCCTATACATTTCTTTTGAAGTTATGCCTGCAAAATTTCTCTATTTGGTATTTGTCTCTCTGTATTTAGGAAAAAAGCATTTATGATGCAGTTTTTGTGGTGCTGTTTATCTGTTGTTTATTCCTCAGTTTTTCTTCTCCTGTGCTCCCACCCGCCTCTGTCCCCCAGCCCAATATCTGCTGATGTTATGCTTTTTTGTGTCAACACTGTTCTTTGGCAGAGCCATTTTTAAATGATCTTACGCTCAGGAAATGTGTAACCATGCCTAAGGTTCTGTAAAAAAATGTAATTATAGGAAACATAGAATTAACTTTTTAAGCAAAATTTAAATTTAAAAGTAAAAACCTCTGCTGTTGGTTGGGTCAGTGGAGCATGTGTATGTCCAAGAAATCATGTGCTTCATCCCCTCAGGGAAGCATTGGGAAAGGCAGCTCCTTCATACACACTCAAGATTGTTGTCTCTTCTTTCCCATGAACTTCTGACAGCCACATTGCTCTTTGAAGCTAAGGGATGGCAGTGACTGAAGCTGTTGCATGCTTCTCACCCATGAAATAACAGCAGATTTGGTACATTTCACATTAGAATTGTATTCAAGCATATACTTGACAGCAGCTCACAGCAGTACAACAAAGCCCCCTAATCAACCAAAATGTGAATGTAAGACATAGAACTAATTTTGCCCATGGAACCAAAAGGCCATCCACAATAAATCTACTTAATCTCTGTGGCACTTGAAGCAGCTACCAAGAATTATTGGCACTGTGTGGGTGAGGAGCATGAGGCAGGGAGGAGCCTGAGTGATTTACCTGGCATCTCACAGCAGGCAGCACCTCGGTCACACAAATTCTGGGAAGTTGTGCTTGCTGCTTTCCTGTCGAGTAAACAGCACCTCTGGCTTTGAAATAAATGGGAGGAGCCTGATAATGGTAAAAATTTTGATACTGAAGAGAATGGGAAAATTGGAATGATGTCTGCTACAGCACTTGGCTTACTGAAGTTTACAAGAAACATGATAGAAATCAAATAAGAAAAACTAGTCAAGCATGTTGTTTCCCAGCATACATTGTTAGTAAAGTGGGTTTGCAAGGTCACTGCTAAAATAACATCACTTCACAAAATAAACAGAAAGTGACCTCTGTCAGCTTTTATCAAAAGGTCACCTTAAGAAACTTATGCGCTTTGATATCCTTAAAAAGTTATAATATAGTCAGTAATAATCGGGCTCTTTTCTCCTTTTCAGTAGCCAGAGGGCCACATGTGGTTGTTCAATCAGAATGTGGCAAGTTCATCTAAGATCTAAGACAAACAAACGAAACAAAATTTCTGTATTGTTGGCAGCATCCCATAAAAGGAGTAACCATGAAACTTGAGTTATGGGGTTTTTCCTATAGAAGTCATGCATAATGAACAGTAGCTCTCTCTAAAGCCAATGAAAGCATGAACACACATTGGTGGAAAGGATTAAATTATATGCTGCAAGGAATGGATCTTCTCAGTAAGAAGCAAAATCTAGAGTAGATAACGATAATCTACTTGCCTGCATTAAAGGATGCATTTTAATCTTCAAAGATTAGTTTGTAACCTACAGTCTGGTTCTCAATGATCCTTTCAGCCTAATTTTCCTATCTCCCCTGTGCATTTTGAGCTGCTTTTTCATTTCTTTCTTGTATTGCTAAGTTGGTAGAGAACACTGTTGTTTAGTATTTTCATTTTAAAACAGGGTATTTCTAAATGTCTACAAGGGCTGAAACATCTCATACCCTGGAAGTAAAAACATATTAAAGACTGCACGCTTCTCATTTTGCTCATTCTCTATCCTTTTATATGGGAAATTACACAGCCCCTCAAAAGCAGCCTATTCTGAGCACCAGATCGAATTAAAAGTGTCAACACAGTTTGGATGCTTTCAGTTTCTATTTTTGATCTGCCCAGCCTCACTTTTTAGGTTCATGGCTACAGGCTGACAGATACGTGGTTCCAAATTCCAGCATTTCTGGATGGATTTTTCTTTTTTTTCCACTATTCTTTTCTGTGGAGTGAAATTCGTCTTCATAAAGTAGGCCAGAGCTTTTCTGCTTAGCACAGTTGAAGCCTGTGTGCTGCAAACCAGATGTTGATACTTTCTTTGCTCAGACTCATTCTCACCTTAGAGTAGTAGCATCTTTGTCTTACTATAATAACAGCTGGGGGTAACTATATCTCTTCACCAATTCAAATAAAGGTTTTTATGCTAAATTTAGCATACTATATAGTTGTCTAAGCCCTTCAAAACTAAATGGAATGGTAGATATATTCCAACTGAATTCGTACTGTTTTAAATTATGTCAACTCAAGACCTCCACAGCTTCCTCTTCGCTTCCATTGACCCAAAAAAGACATCTGTGCGAGTGGCTTAGATTTAAACTAACTCTTAGGAATACAACTAAATGGTTTAAATCTCTTCAAAACATATGCACCAAAGTGTTCCTTTGGTTCCCCTTCCTCCCTCTTAATGGCTCTCTTTGACATGATGCTCTTCTCCTGAATACCAGGGGTGGGCTGGAGCAAAGACTGTATTGCACCTGCCACCTTTTGAGGCAACAAATGTTATACAGGGAAACTTTTCTGTGGTTTAATTCTTGCCTGACTTTGGACTCTATAGCCTTAAACTTCCTTCTTTATCCCTCTCCTCTAAAAGAGTAGGCAACTTCTATGTGTGCAAAACCAAGTGTTTCTGACACTTGATAACATACTAAAGGGGTTTTTTTAATCTCAAATTTTATCCTTCTGAGTCTTCTGACTCTTGAAAAAATGATCAGAAATCTCATGGGGAAAAAAGCTTTTTGAAAACTCCTTAAAATCACAAATGGAGCAGAAACATAACAAGTTCTTCAATCATGTTTATAATTTTCTCTCTTCAAATTTTAATTCACTTGGGAAAATCAGGCAGTGGGGGAAAAAAAACCTAAACCAGCCTCTAAAGCTAAACTTCTGAAATTTCAGAAAAATGGTTAATTTATGGTTTGTGTTGTGCCTCACTTTAACTGAACCAGTCTCTCCATCTCACATATGCCATCACACCAAATTTTGCATTTTCAACTTTTGCTACAGGTTCATTAAAACAGTAGAATTAATAAATTTTTTACTCTCATTCTTTGTGTACTATATTAGAGCCAGGAGCTAGTTAGCTCTCTTTTTAACGCCATTGTGTGTGGTTTGAGTTACCATGATTTTTGTCTTCTGGTGGTTTATTTTACCCCCATAGATATCAGAAAGGAAACAAGGTTACTGCATTTATATTTGGACTGTATTACTGTACAGTAATGCATTACTATGCAGGCCACAAAGTTTAGCTGAGAGAGGTTGTTGTTTATCTAAAGAACACATTTCCATTTATATGTGAATCTATAGTACTCATAAAATGTAGCTATAATGGGATATCAAAGTTACTTCACTTTTATTCCTTTCCTCCTGATCATCTCAGTTAATCTCACATATCTGCATTGTCTTCACAAGCGCTTATAAATCAGTTTGGAATGTAACATAATTATCAGATGATTTTTGTTGTTAAGCAAGTGATGTTTGCTTGTAAGAAAGATAAGTTGGCAGACATTCGTACTATGTATTTCAGAGCATTTTACAAATTATTTTACACAGATCTGAGTCCAGCTGTGCATCTAGCACTGTCCTGATTCAGCTATGTTCACAAGCCCTCCATTCCTGCCCCCGTTGCTGTTGCACACATGCTGCTTTTCACAGAAAACCTAAGGGTATGGCCTAAGTGTCACTTTGTATGGCCACCATCCCACGGGACCACGAGTCTGTGGTATATTGTATAAAAATGCAAAAGCAGTGCAAGAGACTATGTAGGTGTTATCACCATCGTGAGTGGAGAACATTCTCCTGTTGTTTCTGAATTAGTTGCTAATGGCAGTACTAGAACAAGCTTCCAGTATTGACTAGTCCAGGTATTTTCAGTACAACAGTACATATGATAAGAAAGAGTCGTCGTTGTTTTTCAGACTGAGTGCTCACTGGTTATCAGTTAGTGGCTTATGATATTTTAGACAATTTATAAACAATAAGCTTATTAACTTAAGGAGTTCAACAAGGTGTTACCAATGTATGTATTTTAAGCTGCAAGTTTAGCAGATGTTTTACTAGCAAAAGTGTGTTAAGGCTAAGAAAGCCGAGACTGCCAT
>NW_008240042.1:8103968-8166096 GCF_000691975.1 Corvus brachyrhynchos
TTCCTGCTCTGCTCCATGTACTGTTATAAGCACAACAAGAATATGTGCTTTTTTGAGTTTTGCTCTTTTTAAAAGGAAAGATTTGACATAAAGCAATGTTTAACAAAAATGAGTATTTGGTTCACTAACTTATGGTAATTAAGCCTCAGTTCTACCCATCCAGAATAATATTCCACTGCTGTATTTTTACCTAGTACTATTTTATTATAGCAAAATAATTCCTTGCCCTGAGAGTGGTACTGATAGCATCTCAGAGCTGATGGTTCTTACACTCTTGTGTGCTTATGATGTTACTTTTTCGAGACAGCAATAGCCTAATGCTGGGTGGATTTCCCTGTAGAATAGGATTTATAGATATATAAACAGTGAAGTTTGCACTAGAAAAACTGTATTCCATTTGGCAGGTGGTTTTGTCTTTCCAATAACTTCAGTCCTTCCTTGATGAAGAATTTGTTAGGGAGATTTATTTTTCTCTTGGAACAGATCAGATTTATGCTCACAAGTGTATGGTCATACAACCTATGAATGAACCTGTACCTTTAGGCATGGTGCAGAATGCTAATAGAGAGGTTTTGCCATCAGGTTATCTCACTTTCTCAGGTTCAGACTTTTTGTTAACTTGTCCAGTGACACTCCTAGGCTGCAGTGAAGTTCACTGATGTCAGTAGTAAATAGTTCAAATCAGACTTATTCATAGAGTTTCTCCAAGAGTAATTCTTTGCCTTGATTCTTAAAGAGCTTTACAGCCCAGCAAGAAATATGAGATCCAATTCAGAAGAGCATTCAGCCACCAGCAATCTAAATACAGTGACACGGGGAAAAAGCTTAGGTAAATACATCCAGGAAGCCTAAGACTGAAGGGGTTTTTGCATTAGCTGATTATCACAAGGTTTTATGCATTCAGCTCACCTTCATTTTAATAGTGTCATGAAGTTTTTACTCTTTCTACATCACTGCTTGAAGGTCAATAAAAAGATCAGATAAAAGATGACTTTTACTTACCTTATCTTCAGACAGATTATGTAAATCTGACATTAAGATGTCTTGTCATATAATATCCAAATATTCAACTCTATTTCTTAATACTCTTTGTGTTGGAAGCTTTCTAGTTTCTTCATTTTCAGATTTCTTTTCTGTGGTGGTCAGTCCAACAGCAGACTGAAAAAAAGGATTTTTGAGGCAAAATATTCTTCCTCTAGCAGCAGCAATGAAAAAGCTGTTGAAAAGACTGTGTTAGCACATCATATTATAGAAAAATATTAAGCTGCAAGCTATGTATTATACATCAGATTTTAGAAAAAGCAATGTTTCAGAAGACAAAGAGCAAAGTGTTGTAATTGAAAACCGCTGAAATGAAAAATATACATGTGTATATTACAGACTGAGCAGCAAGGAAAGGAGAAATTCGTAGCTCTTTCACTTTTGCAAACTTACTAGAGTGAAATAAATCGATCCTAGTAGAGGCAGAAAAGCATTAAATTAACACCACTGGGACCAGAATTTTCCTTGTGTGTTGTTTTCCTGGACCTGTACTTTCCTCTCTGCCCTTTCATCCTGCCAAGGTTTCTCTCTGTCCCCTGATAGGTACATTAAGGGATATGACACATGCAAGAGAAAAACACTGTGTTCATAGATTATTTGTGTTCTTTGCAGTTGTTTCTTAGCAGGCACTTTCAGTGGCAGAGCACAAGAACCCTGCTCTGGCTATTGCTGACACGAGGTTAAAGTGTTGTGTGCTCTTCAGTTGGCTAATACCCAATTAATGTATCTCAGGCAGATGGAATTTGACATGAATTGCACAGTTCTGGAAGACTTTGCTGCCTTTCTTTATAGCAAGTTGAAATTAAAATCCACTTAGCTTTGTAAGTCAGTTTATTTTTAAAATCCTCTAATATAACTAATAGTCTCTGACTTCCACTTTTCCAGATGCCCCTGCTGCCCCTGGATGCAGTCCAAGGATGCCTGTCACTTACTCAGGCAGTTTGTACTGCATTTAAACCCTGTTGGGTGGGGTAATTCTAAAACTAGGCAACTAAGGAAAAATTCTTATCTTAGCAAAAACCAGTGTAAATACTGAGAGAGTGATTCTGTACAGGTATTTTTTTGGATATCATGATTTATTCTATATCATGAAAAAGCTGTATTCCAGTGCCTGTAGGGTTACACAGTTGGTTTTTTTCATTTAGAGCAGGTGTAGCACCTAAAGCTATACTTTTAACTCCTTTTAAGAATCACATAGATTACCAATTTTATATTTTTAGACTTGTAAAACCCTCTATACCAAACTCGATACGCATCCTATATACAAAGTTATAGGATGAAATGCTACAGGTTCTGCACAAATGTCCTGCAGCTGCCAGGAGGATACTTAGCCTGTTATCCACTGATACTATTAATCTTTTCCAGGAACACTGCACCTTTGAAACTTCTATGTGATTGTCTTAGAATATCAATGCCGGTTTGACAGAATGCACTGTAGTTGTTATAAATAAGTCAATCTCTGTTCATTCTTATTTTAGGACTCCTGAAAGGGACTGAATGTTTAAGAGGACCATAATTCTGTGTGCTCCCTCTTGGTTACACTGATTGAAATTTTGTTGGAACACACAAGGAAGTCGCCAGAAACATCTGCTCTGTCGTGTGTGTATTGCCTATGTAATGTGCATGTGGTTCATGCTTGGCACAAAGGTAGCTTATCCTCTGATGACAATACAAAAATGCACTCAGAAACCTTGGTGCAAACTGGCAAGGATGTGGCATCAAATAATTCTAGTCTCTAGATGAACAAGCAGCTTGTATTGATGGAGAGAAGGCAGAGAATCAGAAAACCCACATGAACTTGGGTATCTAATTGCAGTACATAAAATTTTACTAAAAATGAACTGTAGGGAGAGGCATCAGCGAGCTATAATACAGTGAGCAGTCAAAGTGAGACGTGCTAGACACTACACTGAAACCTACACATTAACATGTTGGAATGATATTTAGCTGGAATGTTTTGTCTCTTCATAACTCAAGGATTGTGTAGTTATTCAGCTTCTGAGAGCTGAAAGATATAATTTGTCACCATATTTTTCAGAGCTGCTTCAAATTTCCATCTCGAAAAAATTCCTTGAAACAGTCTTTTTCATTCCGGTTGTATTTTGAATACTGATAACAGAAATTTGGGAAAGAGCTATAATATCTGAAAATTAAATTGTTTTACTGATTTAATTTGAATAGCTCAAAATAATAGTCAAAAAACTGATGCATTTAGAAGATATAATCAAAGGTAGCTAGTCAGGGACCTCCTGCATTCTCCATCATTATTAGGAATTCATGAAAAATATCTGCTTAATGGTCAGGAACCATAAAAACAGTAGGCAGCATTAAGAAAGGAATACAGAAAAATGCTGAAAATATTATAAAGCTATGACATACATTACTGGTTCAGTATTTTTTGCAACATGACGTTCAGTTTTCTGTCCCATGTCATACAAACCTATATCATGTAGGGTAGGCCTGTAAGGGACACAGATTATAGGTGGTAGACATCTGTTATTTTTCTCTTAGCAAACATCACAGCTTTGTTAAAAGATATTATTAAGGCTTTCTGCCCTTGGCTGCAAACTTTGGGAGGCTGAATGCATTAATATTTAGCATCAACATCCTATTTTTAAAGAAGAAATCCTTGCTAGGAAATATCAGTTGGATCCCAGAAAACCATAGACCTTACAAAATTGGCAGTCAGTACTGATCATGAGCTACATAAACTCTCACTTTAACTTGGTACACTTTGGGTACCGTAGCACTTTCAACTTAACTGAACACTTAAAAGCTGTCTAAATTTACATCTTCTTTTTGTCCCTGTTTCCTGTAATTCTAATAGTATTAATGGTAATTCTTTATCTGTGCTCCTGTCTATTCTTACTTCTGTTAAGGAATTTAAAGCATCACGATAAAGACTAAGATACTTCAGATTGTGCATTTTTATAGTTAAATATATTAATTAATTAGTCTTGTTGGAGGCTGTAACAGTGACGTTTTTATTGGAGTAAGAAATACTGTTTCCTTCTTCCAGAGCAACAAATACCCATTTCAAAAGTTTTAGAACTTTAAACCTGCAGTATGTCAGCCATTGGTTTGCAGTTCAGGAAATCACAAACACTATGACAGTGCTATGTCTTTTGTAAGTCTGCCCTTGGGGCAAATTACTGTAACTTCCACACAGCTACCTTAGGAATTCATTCGATCCATAATATTTAGAGCATCAAAAAGATTTAACATCTCTTTGCTCTCTACTAGCTTTGGGAAATGTCCTACGTTGTGAGATCCCACATTCCATTTAGTTTTACCAGCACCTGGGGGAACTGGCTTTTTAATTACACTTCTGGCTAAGAGAACATGGACAGGATGGAACTAGATGAACGATATTTCCTGGAAAAATCAATGGGCTAATTAGACAGAAAAAGCAAAGCTCCATTTTGCTTTTGCTTGAAAATCAAACATACTGCCCTTACAAGACATGACTCTTGCTTATAGACATGGCTCCTTCCTTCAGTTATGAATGACATTAATCAAGATGCTATCAGACGTAGCAACAGAATACAGAGGGCAATGAAAGAAGACATACCAGTTCTGATTTTTTGACATCACCCATGGGTTCAATTATGGTTCTGTTGTGAATTCTTTGTGTTTCCTGGATGAGTCAAAATTATTTTCTGATTTTCAGAATAATATTAGAACATTCAAATAGGTAAATAATCATTTTTTTCCATGGTGTAGAAAGCTTTAGGTTTTTTTTCCTCTTTTCAAGTCCATTTTTTAAAAGTATGGATTCTTCCATTTTTGTCATCTAATTCCATTTTAGAAGAAATGTCTATCTGATTGTAGTCCTTTGGATAAAGTCTCCCATTTCTCTGAGTTTCTTCTGAGCAAGCGTCAATACTGATCATGTATAAAGATCGTCTCCCTTTTAATAAGATCTAGTTCATGTGCTTTATGAGGCAAGCATCACTGAGTATTAAATGTATTTTTGTTAGAAGTTTCATGGTAAAGCTCATAATGTTTTCCCTAACTCTTCACCAGTTTGCATATATTTATTAGTTCTTCACTTTCCTGTTTGAAAATTTGCCACTCAGTTAATCCAAAGGTGCATGCTAAGTTGCTGAAGCTGAAGGAGTTTTTAATGATTTTTTTTTTTTTTAGCTAAATTAATAGAAAATAAACCAAAATAGAATATGGAGAAATTCCCTGATCAAATCCTTGGGTTAAACATGTTTGTAGTTGTTGGACCTCTTATTTTCATTTCTAATTGTTTTAGTAATGGTAGGTTCTCAGTTTTTAGACTGACATGCCAGCTGAGCTGCTGTTGGGGTCACTGTGACTATGCTGATAGGACTAGGTGTCCCAGGGAGCAGAAGTTCCTTTATTGAGTTCTTCTCCTTGTACCCCACCCCTGCAAGGCCTGCCTGGCAGCCCTCTTGCAACTCTCCTTCTTTGAGAGCAGTATCTTTAATACATGTTGTGCATCCTCTATAGTTTGCCAATCTGTTACTGAATTGGGACCGTCTAACTCAGAATTAGTTCTGGCAGTGTATTGGGTTTGTAGTCTAGAATTCCATAGCCACCTTCTCTGTGCCTGTTATGTTACAACAAATTACAAGAATTCTGGTGCTCAACAGAGTGGGTAGGAGGGGAGGAAGCAGTGAATTTGCAAAAAGAAAATGGAAAATCTGAGGCATCAGCAGCCCAAATCAACACATCAGCTGTGGGGTTTTTTTTTTCCTCTTTTGGGAGCTATGGACAGATCTCTCTTGTCTTGGTTTCAGTTTTTCCATATTTAAGCTTGTTACTGTAATCTTTTGCAGCAGGCAGAGGAATGTTGTTAAGTTTAATTGAATTTAGAGAACAGCTTTGTAATCCTCCTATGACATTCACTAAAGGAACATCTTGTATTGTTATTTATTTTCCAAGTGTTTTTATGTGGTTGATGTGGGAGAAGGTAAACAAAGAAAGGGAAAAATTGCCAGAAAATGGGGAAAATTACACAGAGAAGAATAGCGAGAAAGAAGTTAATGAAATTTTAAAAAAAAAGGAAATTTGGAGAATGGCTTACAAAAAGAGTGAGTATAATGAGGGTAAAAATCTGCATCTGAGCATCCTTTTTTGCAGTATATGCATTTTGGTAATATCTGTAAACATATTCCTAGTATACATATTCTGCTATACTAGAAATACAGCTAAATTTTGAGCACAACTGCATTATACGTACATTATTTTTGATGTGCCATATCTGAAGGTCTTTAATATTAAATGGAAAAACTTATCTTTGTTCTTCTCAAGGTTTGCTTTCCTAATTCTGTTACTTTTCCTTGTTTGGAATCACTTTCTTTGTTATTCCTTTCAGAAACCCAGCAACATTTTTGTTACCCTGTGTCTTTTGTATTGATAACTTGCACAGTTAATTCCTGAATTTTTTTGAACAAAGATCACTCCATGTCATTTTATTCATTTGTCTTCTTTTTTTTTTTTTTTTTTTTTTTTTTTGGAGGGGGGTAAGATTTTCTCTAATATTGTATGATTTATAATTTGTCATTTTCAACTTCTTAAAAGCCTAGATGTTAGGAGTGATGATTTGCGCTGGGTTTTTTATATAAATCTGTCAGAAATGTCTCCTCAAAGACTTTTTCCATCTCTGTTGACTTGAGGCTATGATTTTAACAATAAGCAGTTTGAAAAGCCAGAAATTGGCCACATACTTGTTTCTAATCCCATAGAAGGTTAGTCATAGTTCTGGATCTCAATGCTTTTTGAGACTGCATTAATGAGTGTGCAGAGGTGCGAAGAGCCGCAGCATGTGGTTATCTCAAGTGTTAGTGCTGTTTGTTTTCGGGCCAGTGGATGGAATAAGTTTTGAGGTTTGCCCATGGGAATCAACTTGTTCAACTTATGGAGGAAAATGTTCTGCTGTTTTGTAGCTGTTTATTTTCTGATGATCTCATCTTTTCTATTCTTGACAGGTCTAAAGTACTGTATCCCTAAATTCTAGTTTGGGCTTGTAAGCAGGAGAGTTTATTGTAAATGAACGTGTGTGGTTTTGAGTGAACATCTAGACTGATGTTGTGCAGTGCTTGGGATTTGTTGGTCATCCAGGATGTACTAGTCCAGTCCTTGTGTGGCTGAGCATGGACTGGATCAGTAAGGCTACTGCAGACTTCAGCACATGTTCAAAGATTTCTTTTCAGTCATTAAACTGTTTTACATATTGCTGAACAGGACACATGCACATATCAGACTGGAAAGGGCATTGGGGAGGGGTGACAGCTGTAGAGAAAGCAAAAATTTAGCAGTGAAATGAGGGTAGAGTGGCAATACTAAAGAGCTCTTGCCCCAAGAGTGGGCTCTCAGATGAATAAACTTGAGAGACTTAAGTTTTTTGATTAAATACGAATTGAAATACTGTGTTGTCGAAGGGGAAAAAAGTCGAGAAGAGAAAGCAGGGAGAGTCTTAGGAAGCAAAAATTACGTAAGTGAACCATGAAGTTGCATTTGCAAAGAGGACAGGGCATGCAGTATTAGCAGCTACTCTGAAGTCTTGACACCGACCCTTTTAACAAGCATCAGGGGATGTTTAAAGGGTGTCTGAGGTTTCAAGGTCACACAGCCACGACAGGCATGTCAAAATACTTGAGAAATTGTGTATAAAGTGATAAACACTTTCCTGCAGTGGCTTTTTTCACTGGTAACGGGGGAGAGAACAACTACGGCGTTAGCTGTAGTTAGGAAGTTCCATAGTAATGTGCTAGAGGATGTGTATATAAATACATATAAATACATACCATGCCAGTGATTGGCAAGTTATCTGTGCTTTTGGCATTCATGTGAAGAAAGGCCCTACTTTATTAGATGTGCAGTGAGATGTATGGTTGCCATGGGAACTGCTACTCTACGTGTTGTATGCGCTTATTATTAATGTTACACTTGTATTGAAATTTTAACACAGGCTTTTCGTTTTAATTGGACTGGTTGCATGTTTGTACTCCTTCCCAAACAGCTCAGAACAAATGAATGTTTCCATTATTAGATATTTATCAGATCCACAAACACAAAGAAAATTGCTTTCTATCAAGGTAAGTGAGAGAGGAGAGCCACTGAGCCTTTCTGTCACATTAATTTTACAAGAAAGGAAGGGTAGCTTGCAATTAACACATCAAGATAGTGCTTGTTTACTTTGGTAAACCTTACTGGATACTCAGTAGGTTAAATTTAAATACAATGCATCTGTAGGCTGTCATGAGAAAACATGGAAGTATGATTTTATTAGAGAGCTTAGATAGCGTTTATTTTTCTGAGCTTATTTTCAGAAGCTTTTGGACAGACCTTAAACAGAAAAAATCCATTTCAAGTAAATGGATTATAATGTTGAATTTTCAGGGAAACCTTAGAGACTTAAGAAGGGAATGGTCAAGAGACTGGCAATTTTGTGTTAGTGGGATGATAAAGACAATTATGAATGAGTTATTCTAAAGGGACAGTAATCTTTTGTAGAAACTGTTCTGGTGTAAGTGTCCAAAATGTAATTTATTTGGCTTACTGGGAGCCATCTGAAAATTAATCATTGTTGTGAGAATATATTCCTTAAATTGATACAGTCAAGTTTTTGATAAAACTTTTATTTTTTATAAATAATTAAAACTTCCTTCTGCTTTTTCAAAGGAGCACCTTCCTAATTATTCTCTGTGTTTGTGTATTTTAAACTAATTTAGGTGTATAAAAATGCTTCAACCTTGTTAGCTGGGCGTGTAGGTTCTAGATGAGGACTATAATGATTTTGGATAGACAGACATACGTTTGTCTAAATTTTTAAGTAACTGAAAAAAATTTGACATTTGCTGTGGATTTTTGTTAGTGTTTCTTAATAACTAAGTTGGGACAATTTTGGGACCTGTAGGAGGTTTTCATTACACTGTTCATGTGGTACTTTCTTTTGGATTTCTTTTCTTTATTGGAGGTTTACACTGAAAGAAATGAATTCATAGTAGCGGAAAGGGAAGCAGTTAATTACTCAGAATATAATATTTTCCAGCAGGGGGTAGTTTAGCTATAGATACCGACTTCCCACAGTAATTTGTTTCAATAGCACATACCCTCTTAACTAAGAACGAAGTGATAAAAGTAATGAGCTCTTAAACTCTTAAAAGAGCTGAGATGAAGGAAAGTCACTCAAGCTTCTTGGAAAGCAGACTTTTGAAAGTTTCTTTGACAGTACAGGGCAGTAACGAGTTCCCGTTGTGTTTGGAAGTGGCCTGTTAGGCAGCTGTGGCTGAATGCCTTCTAATAATTTCAAAAATGGGAGATACGGTGTCATTTCATTTCTGATAACTGGAGAGCAAGAGAATTGTCTTTCTTGAAGTTGATTAGGATACATTTTGATCCCATTTAGCTTGACTTTTCCTCTGCTCAGTGGCTTCCAGTTCAAGATTTCCATTAGGAGATCTGGTAGGCATTACTATGAGAGATGTTTTGTGCCTTTTCAAAACCAAATCCCCTAGAGGCAGGATACTACTTGCACGAATCCTGAGTTGTACTGACTGAAGAGAAGAAAGGTAAAGCTGTAAGAGGGTATGGTGATTCACTTTTCAAAATAAAGCAAATTTTTTTTTCTATATATATTTCAGCTGCTGGCTTAGGTTGGAAAAGCCTAGGAAACCTGTTGCCACTGCAACAGAGCTGGGCAGTGTTTAAAAGTGTAAAGGATACATGGATCACTAACTGAAATGACACATGTAAGGTGTGAGATTCGCAAAATGAGATCATAATTATTTTCTGTGAGAGGTTATCTTATCTAGAAAAATAAGTCTCTCTAATCTGAACCTCAAACACACGAGATGTCAATAGAATTGCACACCTGGCTGAGCTCAGTGCACTCTGCCATTCCAAGGCTTAGTAAATTTTCTTTAAGAAATATTGCTGTGATATTATGAAGTGATAAAAAAATCAATGAGGCAATGATTTCCCAGTCAGATGGAGTGCTTTGTTGTTAAATTATTTCTTTCACCTGAGGCTGCGAGGGCTAAAAAAAGTTGGAAGGGATTGCTGAGTGACTTGATGGCGATTTACTTGCTGTGTTATTCCAGTGAAGGCTAAAATGAATCTGTGAATGGTGTTTGTGGCTATAGGAGGGCACCTGCAATTATTCACTCTGCCACTCATGGAAGACATCATTGATTAAATTCCAAAGCCTATTGACTGTATTGATGGGGCTGAACTTCCTCTCATCTTGGTATTCTGCTTTTACAGGGTGCACTTAAAGTAGTTTGGTTGGGTTTTTTTTTCAAGCAATCAGTAGAAATAGGGAATGCGTTCACTATTGAGAGCTTCTGCCTGAATTGTTGACATTTTGTTCCTGGCAAGATAAAATACAAGATGCAGGTTTAAGAACTAAAGTAAGAGTTGGGTCTATTCCCGGAGCTTCTAGTGAGATGGTTAAAACTGAGCTGAAAAATAGACAAGAATTCCTTGGTTTTCCATGTCATTTGTGTGATTTGCTGCCAACTGTGGCACTCATAAAATTATGAACATGTCATTAAAATGCTGTACTAAAAATTTTAGAAATGGAACATTGTGTGTACAGTTGGCTTTTACAAAATGAGAGAAAATTAACACTATTAAGGGCTTTGCCATGTAAATAATTATAAGCATATAAAAATGAAACATGTTGATATCATCACAGAAACAAAGGAGCTGCTTAAGTCTGAGTGACTGTAAAATTAAAAAGGAAAGTTGTTTTGTTTTCAGTTGTGTTATCGGTATAAAATAGAAAAAACAGTCTTTAAAACCCCACTCCCCAGGAAGTAGCTGCTGTGGAAGTCTAGCATGTCAACAATTTAAACTCAGTAGAAAAATGTCTTTGAGAAGGAAGTGGTGATTTTGGGCTGCCATAGGTGGTAGCTGGTTGCGTATTTGCTGTTGTTGACCCTGCCTGAGAGTCCTGTAAGTCTTCCCCAGAGATGAGGTAGGAGATGAGCATGGGTGATGCACTCACAAATTTGAATTATTTTCATTTGTCTGTCTTTGTATTCTCAACCTTCATTGATGTTTGCGGCTGTGTGAGCCTCAGGAATCTGGAGAAGTGGAGTGATCAGTGTTCAGGTAGGGCTGTTAAGAGGAAAGAAAAAAAAATTTCTGTCTTCTTCTTTCTCCAAATCGGAAATGGTGACTTTGGGAAAAGTTAGAGGTTACTGCGGGAAAAATCCCAACAGAACTTTGCAAAGGTTATGTTTGAAAAACAACCAACCCCCAAACTGTTTGATAATAGCTTTTCCTGTCTTTACCAATGCTTGTGAATTACTGCGTTGGGCTAAAAGACAGGAACATAATTTCTTTACAAATCAACCTGGGTTTTGTCCTGTAAAAGTGATAAGGTACAATATGCAAACTTATTTTTTTAATCCAGTGTGGGCTTAAATATGTAATGAAATACCAGAGTTTGCAGTAACACAGGTGAATTATTTTCTCTCAGTTGGATCATGTGCCAGTGACAGGTTGGGTTAAGAACTATAACAGTTTATCAAAAAACATTTTAGTAGTTATTACTTCTTTCTTAGGGAAATTTCAGCACCTTTGTGGTGTAAGTGTAGTATCTCTGTTGTATTATGATTTCAAACTTGAAAGTTATCAGCTGCATCTGAAAAATGCATGATTGTGAAGACTTGTCTTGTAGTTGTTTTCATCTGCTTGCAAGTCAGGAATCATTATCCTTTTCAGCAACTGAAGTCTTGCTCTGAAACAGCTTTCTTCGTTGAAGACCAGCTAAACAAGTATTACTTGCCCGTAGTACTTTAGTGCTGCTGACCATCATACAAAAGAAATTATGTAATAAGCTAAGTTTTAAATCACTTTATTTTCTTTCTGACTGTGAGATGCAAAGCCTGACTTTCCTTTCTCAAAATATATGGGATAATAGCAAGGGGAGGCTGACTGGTTGGTTTTGCCACTTGGGAGGTTTTAGGTGATAACTTACCAATGTTAATTAAAACTTCAGTGTTTCTGAATTTCCAGAGCAACAAAAAATGAGACCATATACTGTCTCCTCCTTTGTTTTCATAAACCATATGGAAGTAAGATCCAGATAGCTCCTACTCTCTGAGAAACTCTGACCACACAATTAATTGGAAGCTTACTTCAATGTGTGATTTGGAGATCTTTGCTATAGAATGATGGCCAGCAAGGCTTCACATTTCCATCCTTCTGTAGCAGGAATAATAAATTTGAGTTTTGAAAAACCTCTCTAGACTATTTGAAAAATTGAAATACTAATTATAGGTTTGCAAGTAGAGCTGTGATATATAATTTTAATTCACTCATGCAGTGGTCACAAAGAGAATCAGAACAAAATTACAGGCATTTTGGGAAATAATTACATATATTTTTAAAATGTTTGTTCTGAAAGGGCTGTTAATACGATAAAAAAATGAAATCTCTCATGTTATTGAACAAGTAATATGACAGAGGCTAAAATAAATAAATTGCTGCTGAGATTTAGGAAGACTCATGATCATGTGTTGAACATAACAGCAATCTCATCAGTTATGTATTAAAGAGCACAGACAGCGTAGCTTTCCAAAAGGTGTGTTGTTATTCTGAATCTCTGAAGTGTTTCTGTTGTTTTTGTCAGTGTAACTTTTTCAGAGGCCAATTAGTCTTACAGAAGAAAAATATTTCTCCTTGCTTTAAAGCTCTGAATTTCAAGTTGAAAATAAAAGAAAGATAATAATTTCTGTCTGGAAAGCCGAATTTCTGACTCTTGTTATATTTACATCCTTTCTTAACTGACTATTGATTCTGAAAGAATCCTGAGATGTATCTTGATGTTTTAGACTTTGTAATTTCTTAGGACTGCCAGAAGTGGGTTTGTACTTGGGTTTCAGATTGGCTGCCACTGAAGTAATTACACATCTCAAGCTGTGTATCTTACAGTGGGTAAACTCATTTAACTTTGCATCAGAGAACCTGTGTGTGCAGTTAAGAAACATGATGAAAACGGTTATTCCTGCTTTCTGAAAACATTCCAAGAAGCTGATGAAGAGGTAGGATAAGCTAGTTCAAGAAATGTAATTTACTTTTTCAAGTGGTATGTATTTATTTTCTAGCTTTGGATTTCTTTCTTGCGTTTTGGTCTTCAGATGATTCAGATTTTAATTCTAGAAAATAAAGACATGTGGTGGTACTACATGAAATGCTTGACAGAATCACGGAGTATTCCATTTGGAAGGGGCCCACAAGGATCCTTGAGTCCAGCTCTTAAGTGAATGGCCCACGCAGGCATCAAACCCACAACCACGGCATTATCCATACCATGTTCTAACCAACTGAACAATAACTCCCCAAATATTAAAGCACAGAATTAGACTTGCTTTGTCTAAGTAAGTGGAAACAAAGTATCCTGTCTACATACTAAAAAATGGGATTTATCACACAGCCTATGAGGTACCCCAAGAGCTTTGATATGCCATGGTAAGGGGATTTACAGGGCAAAAGGGCAGTGGAATGCTAAAGATTAAATCACAAGAGAAGAGAAATATGATTTCTAACAAATCCAAACAGATGCTCCAAAGATTTAACCAATTTTCAGCAAAGGATGTGGTCATAAGGAAGGGCAAAAAATGCTCTTCTAAAATCCTTGTATTCAACTCTTTCTCTAACATCAAGGTTTAGTAAGTACTAGAAAATGTGTTGGAGATGACTTTTTCAGTGATAAGCAATCAGGGTAATGTGACAAATAACACTGTAATCTCTGATATTGTACTGAAATTGCTGAAGGGCAAAAGTCTTCTGGTCTCCTTACTGGTCAGGAGAGTATGAGTTCCCTGTGGCACATTGTTTTAGCAAGCAAGTTTCATAACTTAATACATGCTGAAATTTTAAGCTCAAGTACACATGCAGTACGTGTGAGCCTAGGCAGTATTTAGGTATTTTAACTGTCGGATGGGTTTTTTGTTTGTTTTGTAGTGTGTTGTGTTGGTTGATTTGGTTTTGGTTGGTTCATTTGTTGGGTTTTTTTCTTCAATGCAACATTTGAGGTATTTTTATTTCTGGCCTGGGCTGGATGGAGACACGTCAAAATGACAATTTTATTCCTGTAGTATTGATTTCTCTATACACTGTAACCCTCTTCTGCCTGCGTCTGCCCTGGAACTTCTTTCTGAACTACCCCATTCATCTGTGAGTCTTCCAGGGATCCAAGGTCTTACTCAAATACAGCCCAGCTCAGAAACTTGGGCTCAGATGTCTGAGAAAATTGTTAAAGTATAAGAAAAAGCTGTGAGACAGCCTGTAAAAAAAAAAAAAAAAAAAGAAGTAGTAAAAAGGGATAAAATTACAGGCAGAGACAGAGTTATAGAGACAAGGATTGTTAATACCTCACAGAATTGAGAGAAGAGTCAATGTGGAAAAGTATAAGGAAAATAAACTAAAGGAACAGGAGAGGCTGGTTGGAGGTCAGCAGATGTAGCTGTGAGCCGGTCGAGTCCTTGGTGCTAGCAGAGGTGGTGGAGGGGTGGCAGCTTGGTCACACAGGGTACCTGCTCCAGGGAGCTCCAGAGACTGGCCCATCTCCTCTGAGCTTGGGTCTGCCTGGCTGGCAAAAATACTTTGATTTTCTTATCAGGGTAGTGAATAGCCCAGCAAGTCTTAAACTTGCTGTCTTGTGTGTGTGTGTGTGTGCACACTCATAAATAAATAACAGCTTTATATTTTTTAAGCTGTGCATGTACTGCTGGTGCAGTACTTTGCTTGTGCCCAAATAAACTGACAGCAAAGAGGGTTGGCAATAGTCATCCACCCACCTGCCTTAAAAGGCCATTCCAAAAAAAAAAAAAGGCGATGTAAAAGGGGGGGGGGGGGGGAAAGGAGGAAAAAGAGGGGAAAAAACCTAAATAAAAAAGTGTTAAACCCCCTCAAAGAACTGGACAAAACCCAAACCACTTTGTCAGCACAGCATATCATGTGCTTCCTTTTCTTTTCTTTTCTTTCTTGGTGATGTACAGGTAGGGAAACCTATAATGGAAAAAAGTGATTCAGGACTATTGAAATCGAGTTGCATTCTCACTTCTTATTCACCTGCTTGCCAGTTGATATTACAGATACAGTTCCAAAGACAAAGAATATTATTACTGATTACCCTTAAAGCATTTTGTTTCGTCTATTATTTCTTTTGCTATAGTTTCATGAGCAATTGTAGATGTGATGAAATTATTTGGTATTTCCCCAACAATGTAAGGTTTCTGGGAGATGCATTTTGTTATTTCAAATTGTATTGATTGCATAATTTCTCATCTTAAAATTATTTAAGTTTTAACACCTGTTAATCCAACCTGATTTTTATCCTGACCTTCAATATGAAAGTTTCAATTCAGAGTGTCAGCAGATGCTCAGGAGAAGAATTGTTTTTCTGTTCAATTTATTTCCTTGACTCTCATTTAATTTTGTTTTGAATTTTAATTTCAGGGTTTTTTTTTTCTGAAAATTCACCTCAGCTAAAAAGATACTTAAAAAATATTTATCACTAGAAATCACATTTTCTGCTTTGAAATGTGTAGCCAGGACTGTGTGTTGAATCCTCCCTCATTGTGTTTTTGGATAATAGACTCTTTTCATGACCTTCTTCACCCAGCACCATTTCCTTTCTCTCTCTAGTGCAATGTCCTTGTTGAAATTAAACCTTATGCAGTAACAAACCTCTTCAAGAAATTACTGCTGAAATGTGTACGACATTTTAAAAAATTATATTTATTGAGAAGAATAATCCAGTCAAAAGAGGGAGATAATGACATCTTTTTAAAGACCACCATCAATTTATATGGAAACCAATATTTTATTTAGAGCATGGTATATTAAAATACTCTGTGAGCAACACAAAGTGAATACTCTGGGGCTGATTGTTATTTTAAAAGGCTGAAATTACTTTACCCAATTAATTTTATTAGTATGAAATATGATATTATTTAAAATGAGCAGGTGGTTGGACTTCTTCTAAAGCACTAATAGAAATATTTTGTTTGGTCTATAAATTCAAAATTTTCTTTATCACTTCTTGGTGCAGCTCAGAAAAAGAAATCAGGTAGGAACTAGGCAATTGCACATGATCTTTGTAGAACTGGAAATAAATGCAAAGAATGAATAAAACAGGGAAATATCACTGGGCATTCAGGGAAAATATAAAGGCTTCAAGAGCAGAAGTTTTGTGTTTTGTTTTGGTTTTGAAAAAGATTTAACAACATTTTCAAATTCATCTAACAGCTTTGAAACTGAATCGTGGTGAAACAGTAACATTGTTTGACAAAAAATAATATGAAAGGCTTCTCAGAGCAGGATTGAAAAGACCAAGATGAGGAAAGAAAAGCATAGGACAAAGATTTGAAATAGATGTGGTTATAAAGCTACTGCGTGATTGTGAGAGAGCTGCAGATGGAGACACGGGTACTGAACAAATATGATAAATGCTGTAGGGCAGTGGTGCTCCTTTGAGTCCTACGTCAGAGCCTCTTGGACTTCTGTAATTTTAGGCCAGTGCTGTGTTCATTGCATGTGTAGGACACCTTTAAAGCAGAATTTATGCTTGTGTTTGCAGAATTAACGCAGTGACTGAATACAGATTTATTGTACTCCGGACTTCAAAAATGCAGGTTGTTGAAGGGGTTGCAGATTAGTATAAAAAACTAGAAAGAACAATGAACAGATGGAAATCTCACATGCAAAAATGAAGGGCTGGATTTGGGTTAAAAGTGATGGTCATGGTGGGAATCCAGTTAAGAGGACATATATTTAGAGTGAAGACAAGAAGTAAGCAGACCGATAGACTTAAGAGTAAACAAAAGAAACCCAACAAAAAATCCTGCTGGGAGAGTTGGAGTTTCAAGTAACCCTGCCTTGTTTTAGACTTATGACAGAAGCCAAGCTTCATTTATGTGCAGTGCAGAAACTTTGAAGGCGAGGTTTTCAGCAAAGGGCCTGAAGAATTAATGTTTAAGACCTATTTTTCAGTAAGAAATCATTGATCCTGTTTCACTTTTGCGGGTTATTTTTAATGAAGCACTTCTGCCAGAAGCAATATATGTATCTCTAAGCTTTCTGCTTATTTTTTTCAGAACATGAGCATTTAGAAATGGTTGGGCAGACTTTGGTCCATATATTTTCTTGCTGCTTGCTTGCTTCTTTCATATAACATTCATCTAGGGACCTTCAAAGAGAGTCCTGAGCACAGTATGCCTATAGGAATAGGAAAATGCTTAGGTAATTGAGTCCTCATGCTAGAAGTCATAAGCAACTTAAAATGATATGACTCTAATAATATAAAGATCTGTGGCTGTTTGTTTGCAGCTTCATCAGTCTGCAAAGTATAACAATGCTTAAAATGATCTCAGATGGATCTGATAGTTTGATAGACAAATTGGAGCAACAAACTGTGCTGCTATGATTTAGGAGCACTAAGAAAAAAGGACCTGAGACAATTACGTTCTTTATTATTCTACTTTCGACATCTATTGGTCTCTACATTTTTATTCAATTGAGTAAATGTCAGCTAAGGATTCCGTCAATGGGTTTACAGCAGTGATTCATACAGTCTCCTTCACCAAAAGAAATGAATTCATTTAAAAAGATGAAGTAGTTAAGGTGATTTTTGCAGTAGTTGATGTGTGCGCGTTTTTGTGTGTGTTGGTGTGTTTATGTGTATATATAGCTGGTTACGGACTTGGTACAATGATAGAGGACCTCCTAGGTAGTTAACTTGCTGCAGAATTCCTTCAAGTATGCAAGCAGGTGAAGGGAGGTTCCCTTGAACATTTCTAAGAGAGTTTTTACAAGGCAAAGTTAAGTGAGAGGTTAAGATTCTCAATGTTAATTTAAGGAAAACATAGAGAGAGCCTTCCTGATTGAAACGACCATGGATTTGCTTAGACATACAGAGAGGGATGACACAGACACAGATGTTAAGGCTGTAGCTTTGTTTTTACAATGTGATTGACATAACTGTACTTGAGAATAGGTTGCATTTAGTGCATGGATATAAGGTGACCACCCAGGATGGTGAAGATATCAAAAAAAGTCCTTTGGGGCAAGGGGCTGGTGGGGATGTGTCATGTGGGTTGGAAACATGATGGGGGAACAAGGAGATGCATGCAGCAGAGTTTGAAGTGATGTTCTCCTCCTTTCCAAGGTCATGATCTGCCAGTTTGCGTTCTGCAGTGTATTTTGTTAGTCATCAGTGAAGAGCGAGCAGGTTCTTTCTGGATCTGCTATTTGCAGGAGCCTAATAAGTAAAGCTCACCTGTGAGGCCTTCTGATAGTTTGCTAACATTGTATCTTCCTCTTCTATCCGAGGAACACCTGCTTTGGGCAGCTTCTTTTTTTTCTTCCTAGTTCTGTGGAGAAGTATGTGCTTAGCTCTTGTCCAGTAGGAAAGAATAGTCTTGCTGGTCTCTGCTGTATTACAGGACCATGTGCTTGGACACAGATGTCTCTGCTTCTGTTAAGGCTGAACAAAGGCGCTGCTGTTTACTTTTTGGCAATTTGCTAGCTCAGGTGAATTCAGACTCATGTATTCTTGTGCAGCTAGCGTGCAATCATCTTTCTGATTCAGGCTCTGGTGAGGGTGGCCATTAGTGAGTCATCCTCCTGCCTGGCCAAATCTTTCACTAATGGGAAATCTTTTAACAGTAAAAGTTTCCAGGCAGAATCTGGGCAGGGCCCTGAGACTGTTATTTTCATATGTTGCTATTTGAGACCGGACACATAATTGCTGAGAACATCATGGAAAGTAGGATGGCCTCTGAGCAATCATTAACAGCAGAGTTTGGACTGAATTCAGCACTTCCCAGCTGGTCATAGTCAAGAAATGGAATTACTAGAGTAACTTACTTAAGCAAAAACACCAATTTTCCTTTGCTTTTTTGAATATGTAAAATACTTGCATGAGAAATGCAAGTTTTACTCTTAACTGTAGTTGAGCCTGTGTTTCACGTTAAAAGATGAAAAAAGCTTCAGTAGAAGCCCTGTGCTCATGATCATTAACAGATATTCACTGGGATATTTAACTGCATCGCCTGTGCCAGCATGTGAATTATTTCAGTTTCTAGTATAGCATAATATAATTTGACACTGGTAGGTCTGGAGAAATTTTAAATACATAAATACATATGTATGAAAACCTGCTCAAGTGACTTTTCTGTTCACTGCAATGTGCTTTGGGTGATCAATCATTAATAATAGTAACAGTAATAACAGAAGAGGTTATGCCCTTTTTGAATTTCTTGGATTGCAATAGCACCTATGGGATTTTACCATGCACGTTTGAAAATGGTATCAAAATTGGTGCTGACTTTGGAGCCTGTGCTGTTAATATTTACATGATGCTTGCTGCTTTGGGCATCAAATAGTACCTGTGTTGGGCCTGGAAGGACCCTCTTTGACTTTCTTTGGGTTTGGACAGTGTCCCATGTTTGAAACTGTTGGTTAATCCCAATGGCTGGAGGTCACAAAAAGGGGAAAGGTTTATTCAAGCAAGTACAAGATGGATTTGACCTCTAGGCTCATGCCCCTGGAATTGCTTTTGAACAAAACCTGTGAGCGTGTGTGGTGAGCTTGACGGCTGGGCCAGATGTGGAGGACCACCAGTTCTCCATCTCTATAGTTATTACTTATATTCAGAGTGCCTTCTAGTAGGTCAGTAAATCTTTGGCAGGCACCATCTGTACTTGTTTATACATGGCTGAGATTTCATATTCTCTGGTACATGCTCCTTCATCTTTGAAAGATGCAAAGGCTTTATGTGACTCAGAATACAGTGCTGCAGAGCCCAGACTTTATTTCAATATATGCCATAGTGCCTACCATAGAGATCAGTGAAAGTGTTGGATAAAAAACCAGGCAAAATAAAGTGCAAGGGAAAGGAATCAGTGATAATGAATATGGGAGGATGAAAATTATATAAAACATGAGTTGTGTAAAGCTAATTGAGATTAAGTACTTGCAGCTGTATTCATGCATGCGCCTTTCTTGCACGAGAAGATACTCAATTTTCAATATATTGGATGTGAAATTTCATGGCTGGTATTTTTTTTGTACAGCAGAATAATATGATATATCGAGATGTTTGCAAAAGATGGGATGAAATAATAGGTGATTAATTTTCAGCTGAAATTCAGCCTCAAATTTTGATGTAATCTCCTGATTTGAATACATGGAAATTTTTGAATTTGACCACTTTCCTAGGTTACAAAGGCAGCATTGCAACTGTGCCTTTTGTGTCTTTTTTCTTCCACTTGGTTGTAAGATGAGATTTGACCACTTTCACCTTTGTATGTTGGAACAGCTTGTTGTGCAGATATTTTCCTTCCCATCAGGACTTGATCAAAGTCCTTGAAATTGATGCCCTCACTGAAGAATCAGCTAAACTGTCTGGTCACTGTTGTGCGTGCACAGAGCTGCTTGCAATGCGGATGTGTAATACAGGTTCTTTCCCTCAAGAGCAGAAGTTAGGATGTCATAGGAATAACTGAAACATGGTGGGGACAACTGGTGTGACTGGAGGGCCACAATGGATGGCTATAAGCTGTTTTGCAAAGACAGGCAGGGAAAAAGAGGAGGAGGAGTTGTGCCCTTTGTTAAAGGAGAATCTTGAATGTATGGAAGTGAACTATGATAATTCCAGCCCTATGGAATGCCTCTGGGTCAAGATCAAAGGGATTGGATCCAAGGGGAATCTTACAGTATGCATATGCCACTGACTTCCAAACTAAGATAATAAAATCAAAAAAGCGATATTTTGGTCACTTAAGCAAGCTTTGGGTCAACACAACCTGGTTCTTAGGGGTGACTTAACCCACCCAGACATTTGTTGGAAGAACAGTGCAGCAGCTTACACATCGTCCATCAAGTTTCTGGAATGCATAGAGGACTGTTTTCTCACACAAATGTTAGATGTGCCAACCAGGAATGAGGCACTGCTGGAGTTGTTAGTCACAAACCAAGAAAAACTGCTTTGTGATGTCTCAGTTAATGATAGCCTTGGCTGCAGTGATCAAAATATTGTGGAGTTTGGGATCCTGCTGAGCATACTGAAGGCTAGGGCTAAGGAAAAAGTTTTAGATTTTTAGAAGAGGAAACTCAGCTTGCTCAGAGCTCAGATGGGAAGGATTCCATGGGAAGGTTCCATGGAGGATAAAGGAGCTAGCAAGGACTGGGAGTTTTTTCAATAATATTCCCCTGGAAGCACAAAAAAGTTTCATTCTCTTTAAAGATAGGGAAGTACGTGGAGCAAGGGACCCCCTTGGCTTCACTGTGACCTTCTGAGTGTACTCAAAACCAAGGGAAGTGTACCAGAGATAGAAAAGGAGACAATACCCCTTGAGCACTACAGGGGCACTCCCAGGGTGTGCACAGATGCAATCAGAAAACCAAAGCTCAGTTCAAGTTGAAATTGGCCAGAGATGTCAAAAACCACAATATAGGGTTCTTCAGATATGTAAACACCAAGCAGAAAGAGGAGAGAAATACTGGCCTGGTGTTAAACAGCAGAGGGGAATCAGTCACCAATGAGACTGAAAAGGCAAAGGTTCTCAATGTTTTCTCCAGCTCTGTCTTCACCAGCACTGTTGGGCCCCAGGCCTTGGGAACAAAACCCCAGGCTGATGTAAACACAGACCCACTGTCAGTGAAGGAAGAGTTTGTATGTGATCTGTGACAGGGGCTTGGCCCCCAATGATCTATGGGCCCTGACTTTGTCCCCTGAAGGTGTTAAGAGATCTGTCTGACAGCACTGGGAGGCTGCTGTTCATAATCTACGTGGTTGTGGATACTGGGAGATGTCCCAGAAGACTGGAAGAAGGCTAATATCACCCCCATCTGCAAGAAGGAATTAAAGAAGGATTCAGGAAATTTTAGGCGCATCAGTCTTATTTCAGTCCCTGGGAAAATTATGGAACACATCCTCCTGGGGGCCATCACAAGTCACAAAAAGCACAAGATTGGGAAGAGCCAGCATGGATTCACCAAGGGCAACATGCGCTTGACAGATGTGATCACCCTTTATGACAAAGTAACTCGCTTGGTTGATGTGGGGTAAGTGGTGGACATTGTCTACCTGGATTTCTCCAAGGCTTTTGATATGGCTTCCCAAAGCCCTGTCCTGGAGAAGCCAATGTGTTAAGGGTCTTGACAAGTGGTCCCTGTGGTGAGTGGGGAACTAACGGGCAGCACCCAGAGAGTGGTGGCGAATAGCTCTTCAAAATGGCAACCTGTCACAAGTGGGGTCCCAAAGGGATTGATATTGGGGCCAACAGTATTTAATGTCTTCCTAAGTGAGCCATAAGATGGGACCAAGTGTACCCTGGCAGAGTTTGTTGATGGTAGAAGGCTGAGTGGGAGAGCCACCCTGCAGGAAGACCTGGATAGGCTGAAAGAGTGGGCTAACAAGAACCCTTTGAAGTTTGACAAGTACATGTGGTCTTGTACCTGGGAAAACATAACCCAGGAAAACAGGAATCTACTCTGCTGAGGAGCAGCTCTGTGGAAAGGGACCTGATGGTCTTAATGGATGATGAGCTCAATATGAGTGGACAGCGTGGTGCTGTGGCAAAGAAAGCCAACAGGATGCTGGGTGGCATCAACAAGGGCGCCACCAGCTGATAAATCATTATTGTCCCACTCCAGTCAGCTTGTCATGCCCTGAATTCTGTGTTCAGTTTTGGTCCCTGCTATGCAAAGAGTTGTGGACAGGCTGGAGAGGGTCCAGAGAAGTGACACAGAGATGATCAAAGGACTATAAAGCTTGTCGTATGAGGAAAGCCTGAAAGAGCTTGATTTGTTCAGCCTTGAGAAAAGAAGACTTAGGGGACATGCAAGGGGACCACCATGTTCCAGTATTTCAAGGATGGCTACTAAGACTCCCTTCTTACAAGGAGTCAGATGGAAAAGATGAGGTGTAATGTGTACAATTTACTCCTAGGGAGGTTACAATTGGGCACAAGAGGAAAATTTTTCACAGTTAGAGCAATCAGCCACTGGAATAAAGTGGGGGATCCCCCAACACTGGACACATTTGATATTCAGCTGGACAGGGTGCTGGCCTATTCTATGATTCTGTGTAACATGTCTTTACTGCAGCTATGAAGAGATGTGAGATGTTTCCCCCTTTTTTCTTTTTCTTTTTTTTATTTTTGTAAAAATGTTGGCTATCATTAGGTTGTTCTAACATGGCTTGAAGCCCCTATTAGGAAATACAGTTTCACTTCAGGATTTGCTTTATGAGGAACACTACAAGGAGTAATGGTTTGGAAACCTAAGCCTGGAAAGAGCCAGGGGCTGTGAATGGCTCCTACTGCAGTGCACAAGCTGCTGCACGGGGGAAATGTCACAGAGGCTATATTAGTTTAATTTGAAAATGGGCTGGCATGGAATCATAATATTGAGTATGATTGGGAAAATCAGTGTACAAAAAAAAAGATAAATCCTACAAGTAAAAACGATAACAGCAAAAAACCCCTCAAACCCTAATGCTTAGATTGTCTAGTTAGGGATAGTTTCAGTGTGTGAGACTAATGAAGATGCATATTCTGTATCAGGACTGCACAGATAGGTACGACTGAACTTGGTAGGAGAGTTGCAAATCTATCACAGAAGACCTCTCATTTTTACATCAGTATGTTGCAATGAAAAGCAAACATTTGGACCTAGGATACCCAAGTCCTAGGAGGTGATCTTAGTCTTTATCTCACCTTTGGGAGAGCAGTTCTCTTTTCCCTGGGTGCTTGTCCTTATTCTGAAAATTTTGCACTGCTCAGTCTTACTCCCTATCACTTCTTAGAAAAAGCTCCTCTCTGCTCTTTCTTGTGTGTCTTGTCTTTCCTTGACATTGCTTAGATCCTGAAGTATTTCGGAAGATCCAATTTCTGTTCAACTGAGAACTTTTGAAGTAAGCATATGTATATTTAGAATTTAGTGGTGCTTCTTTGAAGAAGTGTTCTCACGCTCTTTGAAAAGCTCTAATGAGTTTGCTTAGTTTGATTTAGAAACATAAAGCAGCTGAGTGTTATTGTAAAGACTCCAGGTATGTTTCATAATACATCTATGGAAATGTCTGATACTGCAAGAAGGAAGAAAAGAGTCTGGGTTTGCTTCTGGGTTTTTTTTGTTAGTGAACTGGCAGACAAAGAACAAACTAAGAACAAAGACTGGAACTACATTCTACCATTTTGTTTGATAAAGCTTAAAGATCTCTGCACTAACCAGATATACTGCAGATATTAGTCTTGGTAGAGAAAATCATTCTTGATTTAACATGAGAATGATTCAGCACTTTATTAAAAATGGGATCTATTGCTCAATTAATGCAATGAACTAAATAAAATCACTTTCAGAAATTACTTCAGGGAGCAGGAATTGTGTCCCTGATGTTTTACCCTCAGTCAAAAGTGAAAGGCTTGGAATTGATCACAAAGGCATGGACACAATAAAGAAAACCTAGCCGTCTGTCATCAAGAGCTCCTAGGTATATGTGCTAGGAGATTTTTGCTGTGTTGTCCTTACCTTCCCATTCTACTGTGCATTAGGTCTCCAGAGAGAGTAAAAGTGCTTCACACATGCTGGTGGCAGCAAGGGCAGCATGCCAGGTTTGGGTACTGTGGTGCAAATCAAAAAGCATTCTATTAATATCGCTGGTTTTTTCTTGAAAAACTAACCAAAGTGAAGCACTTTTCAGATAATGCCTTTAGGAACGTGGCATCATTTAGTGAAGTGCCTGGCTTGGTGTTTGCACACGACTGAATATACTTTGGAAGTAAACTAAGAACTGGATGAGAAAATAAAACTGATTGAGCTACTGTGTAGCTCCTCTCTTGGCAATTCAGTTGCAAAATGCTGTACCCAACACATTTTTAGCATTTGTGCTTTCACTATGGCCTTGGTTCTTCTGTTTTCAACAACCTCTCCTCCACCTTCATCTGATAACTGTATTAGCAGAAAATATTGATTCTAATTACAGAAATACTTCTTACATTGATCATGAAAATATTCATCAGTTTATTTCAAAATCACATGGAATTCTTGCTAAATATCAACTGATTTTTATAAGTCTCTTATCTGAAGCACTCCATAGTCTAAGAATTTATTGAAAACAATTTGTTTTCCATATATTCATTCCTGATGCATTTTTTTCTTTTGGAAGTAGAAGTGTGGTAGCTTTTTGTGCTTTGTGGTGGCATTTGGACAAGTTAGGGTTCTTTTTTTTGCTCTTCTCTCTAGCTGGGGAAGGGCAACTACAGCCAGGCAAATTAGGGGTAGATTTGCAGTTCACTAGTTAGCCTGTGGTTGTGCTCAGTGTAGATACTCTTAGTTGTTTACTTCATTGCAAAGATACTTTCCAATTCCAGTAAGAATCCTTAGAAGAAAAAAGGAGTTGTGAGGAGCTAGTGTGATACGCACCAATGTCCTTGTTATATACACCTACTTATATACAAAGTTGTTCTGTGTGGAAAAGGCTCAAAAATATTACCTACATTATATATTCATGTTTTTTTTGTTTTTTTTTTTTACCTGAGGAGTAATATGAGCACATTTGTGTTATCAGTGAATTGTCCAGTTCTGTCTTAGTGTTTTCTACATGAGTATTGTTTCCTTGTTAGGTTGTTAAACTTGTTTTGTTGCTCTGGAGAAATTATTCAGGGAAAGCATAAGGTATGTTGATGCCATCTCTTCAAAACTGAATTTCTGCCTTCAGAGGTAATATTTTGAGAGAACTAAAAGCTCAGAATTTAAGAAAATATCTATTTTTAAATATATCTTCCTCCAGGTGGATTTGGAGGCACTTGCCTTCATTACTTTCAATACTAAGCTTACAGGAGATTTCCTCCCCTCACTTTTCTCCCAGACGTGCTCATCATCTCCGGCTCAGAGGTGATGGGTGATTAGTACATTTATATATTGAACCAGGTGAGCTATCTGATAATACAAGGGGCTGACCCTTGTATTCTATCAGTTTTTCTCCACTGAAAAAACATCCACCAGGATTTTGAGATCAGTCTCATAGTGCCTAAATAGGATCTGTAATTCTGCATGGTTACATCTGTGCTTGTATGCATTCTCAGACCTATTTGTGAGCAACAGTGATTGCTTTAGGGCAAGGAAAACGTTCTGTGCTCTGTATCGGAAAGACATGAAGTGTGTATGTGTGTTCCCCGTTAAACATGCATTTGCCAGTTCTAGCAATGCCAGTTCTAGTAACTCAGGTGCATAACATCTGCAAAATTGCTGTTCTTTCAGTATTTCTGTCCAATAATAAGTTATGTACCTGCAAAAATGTCTCACTCCTAGCTTTGTGCAGTGAGTTTCCTATGACCATTTCCAAACTGCATACTGAAGTGGAGTTGCTCTTTTTCCTGAGGACAGGGTCTTGGTGGGTTTTTATTGCATTTTTCATTTTTTTCTTCCTTTTTTTTTTTTTTTTTTTTTTAAACTTTATCACATTTTTAAGGTGGTTTTCTAGTAAGCAAAGCCAAAAATTGCCTGGTGGTTTTGTGCCAGTAGAGTGTTCATGACAGTAAAATTATCTATCTCTCATTTGGGAGCAGGGACATTTAGGATTGTCAGTTTTGTTTTATGTCTTAAAATTCGTTAGCTGAGTAATGGTGGGGGAAAAGAAAAGAAGCCATTAAAGGGCAAACAAGACATGTTTCCAATAAAACAAATAGACCTACTTAACTTAAATAATTAACCAAATGATATAGGGAGTAGCTGCTAGTGAACTGTACAATTTATTCAGTTATACTCTGAAGGGGTTTGTCTTGAGTGTTTTGTTCATCTAGAGAGCTACGTCACAGGGAAAAAAGAAAGTGCTTCAGGTTTCTGAATTTTGACAATCTGTGAGTTCACGTTTGTGTGTAGCTAACTTGGATGCCAGAACAAAGATGGATGCAAGTAAATTGTGTGTTTTATGAGAGAGTTACTGAGGGAAAAGATCTGAATAGTTAGGCATCAGCTAGCCCCTATGGGGTGTTGCAAACCTAGATACATCACAGATTCGAAAAATATTATTAATTTTCATATGTTTTATCAATGCAATTGTTACTGAGTGCTTTGATAAGGATGGTGCTGAGACCATTCTGAAGATGAGCAAAGAGAAAACAAGAGTGACAAAAAGTGGAGAAGATGAAGGGTAAGAGAGATGGAGGTCTGAGGGGAGAGGAGCATCCAGCCAACATAGGAGCAAAAGCTTGGGCCCTGGTAGAAAGAGAAAACTGGCCCTGTAGGATTCATTATGGAGCAGAGGTAGTGGTGCGGAGAAACACCGGGATGACCTTGACGGAGAGCAGGGAAACTGGAAGCCACTGAGGTGAATTTGGGATGTTGGTCTTATAATCATTTAGGTTGGAAAAGACTCTTTAGATCCCTGAGCCCAACTATTAACACAGCACTGCCAAGCCCACCACTCAGCTGTGTCCCCAAGTCCCGCATCTATGCATCTTATAAATAGCTTCGTGGATGGTAACTCCACCACTTCCCTGGGCAGCCTGCTCCAGTGCTTAGTTATCCTTTCAAGTGAAGAATTTTTTTTTCCTAATAGCCAATCTGAGCCTCCACTTGAGAAACTTGGAGGCCATTTCTTGTCATTCTATCACTTGTTACCTGGAAGAAGAGATCAGCCCCACCTCATTCCAGCCTCTGTTCAGGTAGTTGCAGAAAGCAATAAGGTTCCCCCTCAGCATCCCTAGACATAAGTATTTAGAATGTGTTTCAGCTGTCTCCTGGAGGATATTTTGATCTCTGTTTTAGTGTTGTTATTACTATTAAAACTTCTGAAGTGTGATGGGGGGAGGGGAGAGAGAGGTGGCAGGAAAAATCAGGCCATTTAGATCCAGAGCATGCTGTCCTGCTGACCTCAGGGCACCACGCGGCAGGACACTGTGTAAAGGGGAAAACTGCCTTTTTGCTTCCACAAAGAGAACGTTCAGGGGAAGCAGGAGGGAGGTATTATCTTCACAGTGAGGTCAAAAGCTGCTCTGTTAGTATGGTGTCTGGATAAGGCTCTTAAGCAGGCTTGATCACAGCAGGGGGAGGCACTTCAGCGTTTTCTTCATATTATGGTCAGAGCAGATTGCCCTGAATTATTCCACCCTGATAATGTACATCTCCAGGCTTGCAGCTTTCCTGCTGCCCTCCCTTTTGTATGCAACCCTTGGCTAGCAGCTCTCCAATGCAGGTAAGTCTTTATCTGTCAAATGTGATTGTGCCCCAGAGGCTCAGTCTTCCTGTTGCATGCTAGCACCCAAATAGTAGGAATTCTCTATTTGTAGTGTCTGACAGTCTGCTTGGAAAAATTCAGGCGGGCAGAACCTTGGAGTGATCCCAGGGTGATAGGCTCACCGTAATTTCAGGTATATGGAGTTCCTTTCCCGACTGTTTCCAGTGAATTGCAATACAGGATTTTGGATGCAATTCCTGGCTGTTAGAAGTTGTGGCCAGCTTGGCACCAAACCATAGACCAGATTTTTCTCCTGGCATTGACACCACAGGAGTTTGTAGCATGGTCTCAGGTGCCAGGCTTTGCGGAACTGCACATTATCCCTCTCCATATAGAGTTACCACATTACAGACTTCCAGCAAGGTGGTGTCACTCTGCAGATGCTTTGATGCTCGTACTCTTGGACAAAGAAGTAATGAAATACAGAAATGGGAAAGGAATAATCATCAACCATAGAGTGAGAAATGTACCAGCTGTGGGACTGGCCCTTCAACAATGAGCCTTTCAATTGTGAACCAATTTGTAAGTTGGTACTTTGGATCCTGAAGCATTCACAGATATTTTGAGAGAGTTCTCTGAAAAGGGTATCACATCTCTACCCTGTCTGTCTTAGATGAGTGAACTTTTATCACATTGAAGACCAAGCCCTGACCATCACAGGTGCTGTATTAGTTCAGCTGCCCTTGACCCTCTAAACAAAAAGTGCTGTGATCAGATGTCTTGATTAGTGTCCAAGTACAACAATTAACAAAATATTGTATAGGAAATCACTTGTGACTGCTTTTCTCAGTCAAACTGCCAGTGGATTAATTTCCCTGCCTTGCCCTTCTGGAATAGATGAGAAAAGTCCTAATCAAAGCTTTTGTCAGGTTGGCATCCATAAATTCGATTTCCTTCTTCCCCATCAAGAACAGCAGCATTGTTCTTTCTGCAGAGTCATTAAACAGAAGGAAATTTTCATCCTTCTCTTGACTATGAAAAAGAGAGATAGGGGAAACTCAGGTGCTCTGCAGAAGCTGGACACCAATTATATTTCTCTTAACTAATCAGCAGAGAACTAATTTATCCTTCTTAAATGGAGGTCCATATGCTCATTGATTTCAGGCATACTGTAAAATCTGCTGGTTTTGATGCTCTGTGATGGGGAGTAAAGAAGACCAGAGTGAATAAATCTGTTGGCAATATTAAACCTTTTATTGTAGGAGCAGGAAAGCATTTGTGGTTGCTGAAGCTATCGGGGTTTACTGTAACAAAGTGAAACATTGAGGCAGAATGATCTGTGACCTAACAATTGTATAGATCTCTTATCAACTAATACAGATGCTCTTTGGAGGTTTAGGGTCAGCATATTACGATATTGCTGTATTAGGATGCTGCTGAGTCACATAGAGGCTTTAATTCCTTCCTTGTTAAATCTTCTGCCAGTCAGTGATGGCTTGAAATTATATATGAAAGCTGAAGGACAAGGTTTAGATACGTACATACCCTGGAAATAGCATACATTCTTTAATTTTTTTTCAGTAACGTGAAAAATTTCTTTACTGTGTGGATTGGTGTACTTGTAAGAAAATGTACTGTATCTTCACTTTGTAAAAGGATGCATGTTATTCAGAGATACTGGGGTTAGTTTGAGAAAGTAAGTATTCTAGACAAGTAAGGGTGTGTGGATTTTGGAGAAAAGAGACTGTTTCACGAAATACATCAAGATGAAGGGAGACATGCTGGACTTGTGGCTCTAAGTGCTACAGAGAATTGCCTCTCATCAAAGGTATTTGCATTTCAGGACTACAGAATGCTGAGTAATATGAAAATTTTAAATGTTTTTGCAAGACTGAAGATTTTTTGAAGGGCAAAAATGTCTAGATGTTTAATTGCTCATTATAGTATCTGTCATAACAAATTTAACTGTTACTTGCCTGTATTTGTGGAAGCATGAAGAGAATTTTGCAGTATGTTTCAATCAATTATATTTTTATTCCGCATGTCAATAAAGGCTGTATGTTCATAATTTATGCTAATTCAGGTGTCTGAGGACAAAGCTGGTCTTTGTAGTTATAAACATCTTGGAATTTATTAACTGCAATGACTGTCATAAAGCATTATTTGACTGGAATTTATTAAACCATTAACAAATTTTTAATACCTCAGAGGGGACTGTCAAAGGTGAATGCTATTATCTAACCATGTCTAGACAACTTGTCAGGCTAGCAGAGGAATTGGCAAGCCTGCTATTTTTAGTCAGGATTAAAATAAGTGACTTGAACTAGAAACTCAAGTTTGTGTTACCTAAAAATACCAAGTAATAAGCATATGTCTTATCTTTGAATATGATCTCTTTTTATCATACTTGGAATTTATTGGAGTTGTGAGAATTTAGTACTCACTCTAATGAGAGATGCTATGAGAGTGATAGCGTGTTACCACTGTGAAGTGCTGAATATTTCAACTATGAGTATGTATTTATTGTTAATTTTTTGAATGTGTTCTTGGTGTCCTTTTCTGAATGACTATGGTCAAGTCACAATGTTTGCTGAACTCATAATGAGTGTCTCCTTTGATCCTGGTGACCTTTGGATCATGTTGTAAGCATTTAATATTTTCCTGTAATTTCACTCTTCTTTCTTGAAATGCTCTGGGATCTTAAATATGTCTTTGCTTGAGATGTCCTTGGACTCTTACTCTTTGCTTTGAAAAAGTATTCATGCATCAGGGCATTACGTACAGATATTTACTAAGTAACTAAGTTACTAAGCTAATTGATCTCAGTGAGGGTTTGGTGTGAACTTCTATTTGTTATATGAAAATGATTTTTTTTTCATTATGTTGACAAAATAATTAAATATTAAAAATTATGATCTATAACACTGAAGTAAATCAGAGTGTTCAAAGTTCAACTACAAAAAGGAGAAAGAATTTGTGGAAATAAGACTTTGTTTGAGCAAACAGCAGTTATTACTCCTAATTAATGTTCGTGTCAGGTTTGCTACTTTGAATATGAGGGAAAAGTTGAATACCTGACTATACCTAGCAAGACATCATGTTCACTGAGATTCTGTGCTAATTAGCACACAACTTACAATGGAGAGATTATGGGTTCACTGCATATTTTTCTACCAGAAAGTATGTTTGTCACAGTTCAGTCCAACTCAATTCCACTCATATACAGGACTTCAGGGAACTCAGGATGGGGTTGTTAGAATCATGTTAGGTTCAGACCTATGTTTTGTCTATAGGTCTGTACATTGGGTTTCCAGAGATGTTTTTGTGTCTGATGATAACGGCAGAAATCTCTACATCATGCTACAGCTTGAAGTGGGTTGGGATGTGGTTACCTAAGAGGCATGGCTTTTGCACAGCCATTTTTCTACATCTGTTAACAGCAAACTATACCAAGATTGCATATGGGAAATAGGAGTCAGGAATGTGTCAGCTCCCTTTGGCTTCTGCCTTCCCACTTGGTTTACAATACCAGCATTTGCCAAAACCTGCCCTCTAAATAATGCCTATGTATTTAGCTCTTGTATTTCTTGTGGCATCCAGATTTGTGATAGGAATCTGGAGTGATTGATCTAGTCTCAAAATAAGAGCATTACAAACTTTTAAGACAATCCTGCAGCCCATTTCTGCCTTCAGCTTTGTAGAATGCACTGCATGTTTTATACTGATGTTTCTGAGACTGTGTCTTTCACTGTTCTGAGCATCCAAGGAGCAAGGTCCAAAACTCTGGAGGAAAAGACAGAGTTATTAAAATACCAAGCTTTGGTAGCATGTACCAAGTTCTGCTTAGCATTCTTTAATGCTTTGAGGCTGTAAATGCTGTATTATTCATTGCCATTGTACACGTTCCCTCTAGAGTAGCGATCAATTTGTTCCCTGCATTTGCCTGCTCTGTTGAATTCTACCGAATTCAGACACTGCATTCAGATAAGAGGTGTGCTTAGGAGCTGCAAAACAGACTTTTGCTGCTTGTTTTGAAGCCTGGCATCTGTGTGATTGACTCTGTCATCCTCTCCGACCCCTGGTCTAGCCCTGCTCCTCAGGGCTGTGGCAGCTGTGGAGCTGTCCAAAGGGGCTAGCGAAGGGTTACATGGCTGCTGGGTCATTATGCAGATGCAACTGGCAGGAGTTTAGCTCCCTATTTGATGTCGGAGAACACACAGCAAAACAGCAGTCGGATTTTTTTTTCACAATCTCTCTGCTGACCACACATTTGTAATGGTTTTAAAACACTGCCTATAGGTGTTTTCTTGGAACATAAAAATAAGCTCTCGTACCCTGGCGCCTGAGCCAATATGTCCTGGTGGTGCTGTTACTTACACTTTGTATCTGTGGGTCAGTGACATATGAGGCATTATACTTCAGAACTATTGAGTGTTAGTTAAAGACAGAAAAAAAGCTTTTTTTTTTCTTCCAGATAAAAGCATTACATTTATTTTCTTATTCTTGGGACAAATTAATCCAAGCCAGTAAGATGGTATTTCATATTATTAACAGAACTAGGTCTGCACCAAACCTCAGAGCATAGTAGTCCATAACCAGATGGGACTTGGCTTGTCTCTTTCCTTGGCACTTTTATATCAGTGTTTGCATCCCCTAACCAGCTGTCACCAGGGCTTGCACATCAATATTTTATTCCTTTCTGCTCTGATACCAGTGGGTGTCAAACGCTTGCTCTCTGCTGGGCCCTGCAGTTCATGCTCTTCTTCCATTAAGATCTGAAATCTTCTGTGGTTGGAGAAGAGGTTTTTGAGAGATAACTCTGCAAAATAGCAGTGCAGGCTGAAGTCTCTCAGTGGTACAGTCCCTGCATCTGGGATTTTAAATCCAGAAATACTAGGGGATGAATTGAGGTGTTCCTTAATGAAATATTTGAGAAGCCTCAGGCAAAATTAGAGTCATGTAATGGACATAAGATCAGGATAGCTCTGGTGGTGTTTTGTAATGACTGCTCTGTCTGGTGCTGGCAGCCAGCAGTAGTAGTTACCCCTCATGCCTCAGTGCCAGTTTACTTCGGTGGCAGGTGATGGTAAATAATGAGTATTACCTGATTTGGGTGCTTCCTTGTGTTGAGTTTCTTACGAATAACTTAAGCCAGCTATTGACACCCCTTCAATTAGTTATACCTCACTTAGAGTTAGGCCCACTGCTGTGCATTTACACTGCAAATACAGGGTGATGGATGAGCTATTTGATCTGACACAACACCAGTTAGCTTCCTTCCCAGTAGCAGTGTATCTGTATTGGCTCCAGAACCTGCTGCAGTCTGAAATGTTGCTGAGTGTAGGAGTAGAGGGATCAAAAATCCTGCTGTGCATGGCAGAGCCACTGAAGGAGGGAGGCCTCAGGAGAAGTTGCTCTGTGTTTACTGAGATGTATGAATGTTCACAAAAGTGGTGAATGTGTTGCTCCTCATCTAAAGTTTCTGTTTAAAAGTAAAACAATAAAATTTGGCACACTGTCAGAATCTGATTTCATGATGGCAATATTATAATAATGTTGACTTTTAATTAAATGAAGTTGACATATTTTAAGTCTGCAGATTAACCATCTGTTGCGGCATTAATGAATATCCTTCATGGCATCAGATCAGGACCCATGTTTTGTTATGTTTTGCTTTTTTTTTTTTTTTTTTTTATTTCCCCAGATAGCTCTCTGCAACATATATTTGTTGATTGATTAAAGCATGAAATATTGGCCAGAATCAATTTGGATTAGGTATTTATCCACTGTTGGGAAATGAACTTTGTGCCCAGGATTGATATTTCTGCACTTCTTCTAGGTTAAAATGTTTCTAAGCAAGAATTTTTGTTAATTGTCTTTTGCTCTTCTCTGTGCCAAATGCATTTCTTTGAACTACACCTTCTAATTCATGGCTTGTGAGGAAACCCTCTTAACATACTCATCTCTTGCACAGATAATCAAACTTGGAAATTTTTCTGGGCTTCTTTATGAAGGTGCAATGTTTCAGATGACTGTGTAAACTCAAGTAAAACCTCTTCATGCGTATATTTAGTATATTGTGTTTCTACCTTCAGCACCAGCTGTATTATGCATAAAATAAATATCGTTTTGTAAAAATTACTTCTGCAAGCAGGACCTAAGCAATATGCTTAGTTCTGTAATGACAAGGTAGCTGTAGAAATGACATTATGCCATAATTTGCAGCTGCATCTTCTTTTGCTTTAGGTGTTTATACTGCTTATTACTGATAAGAATTTTCTGTTTACAAAATGAATTAATTTTACTTAACTTAATCTTGATGAGCGTTATTTGTCCTCTATCGCCCTTCTGTAGGGAATTGTTTGGATATTGAATGTGTTTCCTCACTTGTTTTCAGAATGTAATTTCTTCTGTAGATTTCTACTGTTTTCATTATCTACTGGGATCCTTTTGTGATCACCAGTTAAGATGCCTTCCTTTCTTTGAATGCTGGAGATGTAACATTCAGTTTTGTTTCTTTTGAGAGGGAGCTTAAAATAATGGTAATGGCCAAACTGTGTTTTGTTGAACATTTCACTCCTACTTGTGACTGTGGTGATGGGGAGGGACAAGTCTTCTGTGAGCAGCAGGTGAAGCACAAGTGACTTCTTGGGTCAGACTCCTAATGTTGGTCCCATGAGGAAAGCAGGCCATGTCGAGCACAAGTGAAACAAACAAGTCTGTTACTTGATTTTGCAGTGTATTTTTTCCAGCCCCTTTTTACTGATCTTGTGTTATCCTCAGAAAACATGGTCTGGCCAATTAGAGTTGCGCTGTTTGGTTTTGGTTTTTATTTTCCTTCTAACTTAAGGCAGTATGATAGCTGAGAGAAGCATGTGGATAGCCTGATACACATCATGAATTCCTTTGTTCACAAAGGGTCTGCAGGTTCTTTTGGGGTCTCAGTAAGTAAGGCAAAGAGACTTGAGGCTGTTTGAGTTTATTGCATAAAGAATGGAAGTATAAAAGGTGATAGCAATCTTATCTCTCTTTTGATATCAGAGAAGTAGTGGGAAAAATTATAGTCAGTTTAAGTCCCTTCTAAAGCTGGGAACCTTGACTGTCTCAACTGTTCAGAAGAATCCCTTTAAGTTGTTCATGCTATGTGGATCCCATCCATGTTGAGGTCTGTCAGCATTGTGGTCTTTGGACATTTCATTGGAATTTCTGGAAAGTAAACAAACATATTCATTTGTTCTGCTGTCAGGTAGAGGAATGTTGTGTTGGGTGTGCTGCTTAATCCAGAGGAAAGACAAGGTGAGTAGGTTGTGTTGTACACAAACTTAGATCACTCATGGACTAGATGGAGACTACATACAGCTCCCTCCATTACAAATTCATCAGTTAAGTTTGTTCAGCAGCCACTGAGATCTGCTGAGAGCTGCCCATTCTGTTGTATCTCCACAGGAACCTGTTAGAGGCAAACAAGGCACGTGCTCAGGTTATATAGGTGTTACTTCTGCTGGCATATGGGTCTCATCGAGCAAGTCTTGTGGTTATACCTTCCTTAGGCTTTGCCTGAAACCACAGTCTCCTCATTACAACATTTTCTGCCGCCACCCACCACAAATTCTTTGCTGGTTTGTGGAATGGTCATGTATAGCTATGGTGCCCTGGTGCAGCCATTGGCATGGCATTGAGTTTGCCAATGAAAACCTCATGGTGTAGTCCAGGCATTCCCCTACTGCACAAACAAGCTGAGGGTTGAGCAGCTTTGATAGATGTCCTGTTTTATCAAAGCTGTCTCCCCTTGCAGCAAGGGCCACAGTCTGACTCCTGGGATAAGGGACAGAGAGAGGTAGAGCTCTCTGCTTGAACTCCCCTGGGACAGGCCCTGATGTTCTGATCATTTAAAATCCTTAAAAGTCAGATGCTGTCTGAGTCAAGATAGATAACTGGCAAAATAACAAGGGTAAAAAAGAAACCAGCCATGTCTAGGGCTTTTAAAGTCAGCGGTGCCATTTAATGTTAATTTTCCATTTTAAAAAGCAGCTTTAGAAAATATCTTCTGTATATCTGCAGGGATACGGCATGGTATCTTCCATTAATTTGATTAATTAGTGCATTTAATAATGTTCTACTGCAAACAGGACTGACTATTTAGCTGCTGGTTTTAATCTAACATTTAAAAAAAAAAAGCCCTCTTGAGTGTAGAAAAAGACTATTAGAGGTTTGGGTTTTCTTAAGTAGGAGAAGAAAGCTTTGCACTTTTGTTAGGATAAACATTGTTAGGGTTTGACATACACATTTTTCATGCCTAATAACTGATTGATATTATTCATCAGTATAATTTGAATCACTGTTATCCTGAAGGGAATTGCCTGATTAAAAATATTTATCTCTCAAGAAGATGAAAGAATGCCAACGTATAAAAGATTAGCAAGTCAAATTTTCTAAATTCAATGCAAAACCAGAAAGTAAAAGGTTTTCTTCTCCTCTTGTAGCAGCAGATTGTAAGGAGCTAGCCTCCCCCTCACTGTATTTTCCCTACGTTGGAAGGAAGGAGCTTAAGCTACTTGGTGAGCACTTCTAGTTCTTAAGATCTTCCTAGTAAACAAGCTGTCAATACTGATCAATCCAAATGCCAGTTCAGCTGTGAAAGGGCTTGTGCCTCAACTACTATTAACAACTTGAGATAGAAATTAAATCCATATTCTTTTTATAGGTTTTTCTTCTCATTGTTGCCACCTGCTCAGACACGTTATGGCAATTGCTCTGGAAGCAGAGATTTCATCCTGTGTCTGTCTGTCACTCTCTCAAGTTCCCTCCCTTTAGCTCTTGACTAGCAGCTCATTTAAATGGACTGCCAGCTGTATCAGAGAGCTGGTCTGTAGCTGCTGTCTCTTTGGATGCAGTTTAACCCAGGCTGGTGCTGTGTGGTTTGACAACCTGAAGCTGTGGGATAGATCTGTGAAAATTAATTGGGCTTCCACCAAGAAGGCAAGGTCAGGCTTCAAAGCCCTGGTCCTTTGGTGATGGACTCTGCAGCCTGCTGAAGGTCAGGGCTGTGGCAGTAGCAGCACAAGTGAGTGCCGCTCTGTCCCAGCTATACTGGCTGCACTGTATTGCGGGTGCCAAGGTGAGGGTAAGACTAAAGCAACCTGTGGAGGCAAAACAATGGAGGTTGCCAGGGAAACCTGCCTTCTTGAGTCTGAGTGAACACAGAAGATGAAATATCGACATAAATATTGTTATGCTTCATTTCCTGAGGATGCAAACTCAAAATAAATTTAAAAAGTTGTTGCTTTACTGTTTTTGTCTGCTCTGGAAATTCTGCTAATTCTAGTGTGATGAAATCTTGCCAACAGAGCTTATATTCAAGTGTTGTGTACTTTTTTTGTTGCAAACATGGGAGCCTAGAGAGCAGAGCACGTGGTTTATGGTTAAAATCACAGAAGGGTATAGGTTGGAAAAGACCTTTAAGATCATAGAGTACAGCCCAGCACCACCAATTCCAGCACTGAGCCCTGTCCACAAACACCACATGAAGTGCTGCGGAAGCTGGTGTACTTAGCTGGATGCAAACTGTGCTTGTATGCTTGTATTCTCTGCTTGTCTGGGCTTGTTTTGTCTAGCAGCTCCCTTCTCTAGGGACTGGAGCAAGAGAAAAAGAGTGGTAGGAGTGTGTTAGCATGGAGTGAAACCCCAGGAAATGACCTCTGTCCTGAGAAAGTTTCATCTGGGAAAGAGCTGTGAAGTAAGTAAGGACTGTAGTAAAAATTATAATTTGATTGTGTGCATGTCTGCCCTCAATTTCTTGTATGCCCCATTTGTCTTTTAGGATGGAAGCTCATCATAAAAGGAAATAATATCATGGGAAGTTGTTGCTGTAAGATTTTGACAGCCAGAAGGAATTTAGATAAATCCTTCATGTAGCAAGGCAGAAATACTTAAAGGTGGCACAGAAATACATTTCTAAATGTGGATAGCTATGTGGAGAGTTCAGGGTCTTATTTTAAAATGTGGGATTGGAATAAAATTTTAAATTCTAGGTAAATGAAGACAAGCTAGCAGTAGAGGAGGTACAGCTGTAGCAACTCTCTGCTAGAGAAAAGCTAATGTATGTGGGTGTACTGAGGTAATTTTGCCTTGGTCTTATTGGTGAACCATAGACTTGCAGGAAGTGGATCAAAGTCTGTTGTCACAAACATGAGCATTAAGCTAAAACGAAATATATTTATAGTTTAAAAAAAACCTCTCCAGTACTAAATTGTGGTAAATGAGACCAAGCACCGTTTGATGGAAACTTGCATCACAGGCTACTAGGGTTGGTAGATGAGCACAGCACTTCCATTTCTCTCCCTCGAAGGAGCACATGTAGTTTTAGATGCTGCAGATGGAATTGTGCAGCTAGGGATCTGTTGCCACTTTCACTGTAAGAATATGTAAGTCTGGGGAAGACTTGCTGCCAGTATATTCATGATTCCTTTTTCCTCCAGAGATAATCGTCTTAACATAACTGATACTACAGCACAGTACTTGATTTTTATTTTTTAAAAATTTTATTATTCACTTTGGATTGGAAATGAATCAAAGTCCAGGTTTTGACCTCTAATTTTAAAAAGGCTCTAAACCAGTTTTCTTTTACATGACTTTTGGTCTCTATGTGTGTAGAGAATTAGACAGATATCAAATGCAAACACATAATCCCGTGTAGCATATATTGTTGGCCTCTTACTGAAGTTCTCCAGAATGAAATACATCTGTCTGCTTGATGGGGTTTTTTCAGCATTGCCTCTGACAAATATGGACCTCCATGGTCAGAATGGCAAACTATCATATTTCCTCTCAGTATGTGACTTCAGCTGAGCACAAGCTGTTCAAAAGGTAGAAGAGCATAATGAGAAATACTTCAAGCCACAGAAATGAATTCACATGGAAGTGATTTGAATTGAAGTCTAAATATGCATAAAGTGTATTTTAATAGCATTGCCCAATGTTTCTTAGGCACGTGGGCTTCCCTTCCACAGTGTATCCAAGCCACAAGGCAAGGATTTCCTTTTCCACATGACATACCACATGCTAAAACTTCCTTTGAATTCTTACTCAGAACTTCAAAAGCAATCACTGTTCCTGACAATGGCATCTCTTTGGTTAGTAGCTGAGCTTAACTGGAGCTGAGTTTGATTGATTTTCTTGTATTAGGTATGTCAGAATCATGCTTTGGTTAATATAACTAAGATTTATGAAATTTTGTTTTAGGTTTTTATAATTTATAGTTTATCATTCCAAATGCACCCTTCTAATGCAAAACATAAATGAAAACTGACAGTTCTTCACACAGAACATCTTCTGAAACTGTCACTTGGTGAAAACCATTATCACTGGAAATTTAAGTTGTTGAGTTTTTCGTAGAAGTTTCTTGATACCATTTAAAATAGCCTGCAAATGTAATTATTTCGACGTAAAAAGCACATAAATAACCATGGTTCTCTTTCTAGAGGAAGTTTTTTACAGAAGCACTCAAAAAATACCTTACATGAGGGACCTGTTTATGGTATTTCTTGCTGCTGCTGGCTCATTTACAAACGCTTAACCAGTTCTTGCAAATCTGTGCTCGTTATCCATTGTTACTTGCCCACTGTTGGGAGCTCTAAGCCCTTTAACTTTAGCCTGTTGCAGGTAAACGCAAGGGAACACAAAACTCTCAGTATTTTCCTCAACCTGAGAGCTGTGGTTTTAAAAAAGCACTAATCTGAAACATCCTGAGCATGAATCGCAGAATGGGAATTAGTGCTTTCTTCAAAACATTACCGTGGCCCAGATCTTCTGTCGTCTTCCACACTGCTTTGCACTCTTCCTGCAGATCGGAGCAGCAGGGCAGCTGGCACAGCTTTCTGCCCAGGGAGTGTGCTGAAGGGAAGAAAATCCCTTGGTGGCATCATGCCAGGAGAGCTGTCTTATTTCACTCCTCTTTGCAGCCTGCAATATGAAATATGTGTCAGATGACACCTTGGGGAGCAGGGAGAGGGGGGAAAAAAAATGTTTAGAATAAATCCTCGAGTCCAGAAGGGCTTTGTTTACTTTGCTGCATTTGAGCACAATTTAGAGCAGCCTTGAGGTGGCTCGTATTTGTGATTTGATTATGAAAGGAAAAGGGGAAGGTCAAGGTATAGCCACTAGTGCATCAACAGGATAAGCCCTACTGCAAAACATTCATCTTGAGTTTATTGATCGTTACTGTAGAAAGACAGCATGCGCAAACTGTAAAGACAAAAAAGCCCTTTGAGTTCATTTACAAAGTTTAAAAAATAAAATTCCATACCTGCTCCTCAGCACAAATTGGGGTTGTGGCTAATTTCAGAAATAATTCTTAAAGAGGACCAGGTGAGAACAGGAAACCAGTGTGACTTTTACTATCAGAAAGCCTGATTTTATGAAGTGTGCAACAACAATGGACAGGAATTTCCAATAATCTCATAGAAGTCCTATTGCTGCACGCTTTGGTATATTTTCATTTTCAGAGCAGAAGGATATTGAGGAGTATTGAAAAGCTAGATTTTAAAACAGCTTCAGAAAGCAAGGGTCAAGAGAGCAGCTAACAGATCTGTTTAAATTTAGTTGCCAAGGCAACTGTTAAACTTATGAAATTTGACAGAAATATTTCTATAATGTATATGGATTCATGTAAGCACAAATTCTGTCGGAAAATATGAATTTTAGGATTGCAAAAAAAACCAAATATTACAAAAATAGGTGATACCAATATTAAAATTGCCTTCTCTTTGTAATCCATTGCATTTTCCTACGTAGTTCTGTTGTAAATTAGGTTTTCTTGTGAAGTCACACATTTTTTTCTCAGAGGTCTTACATACAGAGGAAATTGTTGGTTGTTCAGTATATGTATTTGTACTTTTAATCCTCCCCAATGTATTGCTGAATGTTGTATTTAATGCACTCCATTGCAACTTCTCACTAAATACTCTGCATCATCATCATCATCATCATCAGTGTTGTAGTGGGAATTTTGTATTAGAGGGTCTTGAAGTGCTGCATAAACTTTAATGAATTTATCATAACCATACCCAAAGGAAAGTTGCTGCCTTATCTCTGTTTCACAAATACACGATTGACTCTTCAGGAGGTTATGACCAAGACTGTCAAGCAAACATTTGTTTGAAGAGGCATGATCTGAATTTCCAGAGGCATCAAGTTTCTACAGTAGTGTTTCCATTCAGAAAGGTTCTTCAGCCAAATACTGTTTGAATGCTTAGTATTTCTGTGAGTCTGGCCTCAGGTGTTGCCTACTGAGCATGTAGGAAATGAGAAAGACACAATTAGTAGCCATCTGTGAAATGTTTGCCCAGCATCACAGTGGAGCTTGATGGCAGAGATGGTGTTGGAATCCAATTCTCTGGAGTAACATTCAATTGTCTTCACTATCAAACCCTCATTTCTCTTCTGTGTCCAGCTTTATTTCTTAACCCTTTGCAGAACTGGCACAAATGAGGCATGGACAGCAACCTTCATTGCTTGGCCCTGATGAATTTGTGTCATATGTCCCCACACTACACACTGAATGAAGCACTCATCCCACAGGAGGGGAATAAAAAGTGCCTTTAAGAAATTAAAAACTGATAGTGTAGAGAGAACTGGCTTTTTGTCTAGGACTTGAGTACTTGGCATTGCCTTCTTAATATTCTTTCAGTGTAGGTATTTTGATTATGAAATATTTTGTTTTATATATGGCAGGTTGTTAATACTTATGGTGACTTCAAGTACAATATCATATTTGTTGCCTGGATGGTCGTTTGTCTACATGAGTCGTTTTATTAGATAGCAGATGGTTTGGAAATTGTTTGCTGTGACAGGCCTGAGTAGAATTGGAATTCTCTGTTCCCAGATCAAAAGCAGCAATCTAGGGAAAAATGCAAATATATGTGTCTATTATTGAAGGAAATGAGGTTTGCTGCACTGATCATGGAGCCTTAAGCAAATCTGATCAATCACAGGATGAATTTCCTTAGTACACCTTTAGTGCCAATATTGGCAGTAACCTTCTCTGACCTTCTTTAGAGTTTTTTGAACTTTTCTGCCCTTCTCCACCTTTCTGTTCTTTCCTCTGCTCTTCTTTTACTCCTGGCCATCTCAACTCTTCTTCTCTGTCTTTGTTTTCTGCCTTTTTTCTCTTGCTTTCTTTTTTCACCTTTCTTTGCTCATTTTTTCCCTTTGCTCTTCTCTGCTGCTCTCTCCCCTGCTCTCCTCTGTTCCACCTTTTTTTTTTTTTTATGTTCTTTGACCTTTCCTGCCCTTCACTGTCCCCTTTCCACTCCTTTTTGTCCCTTGGTTTCTGCCTGCCCATACCTACCCACAGATATCAGCTTTTTTCTGCCCTTCTCTGTCATTCTTTCCCTCCTTCAACCCCTCTATCCTTCTCTCCCGTGTTGCAAAACCGTAACTATAGGCCAGACACCCAACTCCCTTTCCCTTCTCTTTTGCCATCTTCTGTGCTCTTCTCTGCCTTTCTCTACCCCTCTCCACACCTTTCTTCCCCTTTTTGCGTCTTGTAGCATCAGGATATCTGGAGTTATCACTGTTTAATTTATTTGGTGCTATTCTTCAAAATGAGTAAATTCATTTTTTTCTTTATGCTTGAAGGTAACTCTGGATGATAGCTGCGCATCACATTAAACAACGTCTGCTCAATACACTTGATAATATCTTTCTGAATTTAAGAGGGGTTAAAGGTGAAAATGATGCTATCAGCTTCCATCTGCAACAGAGATCAAAGGAAAGAACAGAAAATTCTGCTTAAAGACACCATTGTGATCAATAATAGTAAACACCTTACAGGAAAGTCCTCCATACTGTAAACTTTATACTTGGAGTGTAAATATTTCATCCTAAAAGCACAGTTTTTACTCACATTTTTCATAGTCTATATCATGTGTTTAACTGGAAAAAATGGGGGAGGAAAACCCTAGAGGTAAGAGATTTGATATGCACTGAAGCACGAATTGCTACTCCGTGTAATACGAATTGTCTATTGAACTAAAGTGATTTACCTTTTTGTCTCATAATTCCTGAGGGTAATAGCCATCTCAGGTGGTAGACAAGTAGAGTAATAGCATAAAGCTCTCTTGGGAAAAAAGTAGTATTGATTCACTCTTGTTTGCAATTAATATAATGATGGGGTTTTAATCTTATGTTAAGAAGTCTGTAGTTAATTAATTAATTAATTGAATCCTGCGTACAAATATGGACATTGAGTTGCTGGTGACCTAGAGAGACCCAGGAGCTGGTGCTCGAGAGTAAAAACAGCAAAAGAGCTGCAGCTTGTGTGCTAAATCTTTAATACTGCTTCAAACCTTAGAAACCGTGTCTAACCAGCAAAATGACCTGAAGTTTTGATGTTATCGAACCTGAATTAATCTAAGTCAATCAAAGCACTTCTGGGTAGTCTGGTATACAGAATAACTGTATTTACTGCTACTAATCTGTGACTACGGGATTTACTGATTTAACAAGGTTTAGCAGTGACTTCTGGTATCGACATAGGCACTGCTGGAAATTGAGGTGTTCTCTTCCTATTTATTTTATACTGCAATAAGGCTTTAAAGTACTGTGCTATTTATGCTGTTGTGTTTATGGTGAGAGGTCAAGCTAAAGAACTGAGCAGACCATTTTAAACCCTGTGGCGCTTTTCCAAGAAAGGGTAAATTAAAGTTAATATCTTTGACAAAATCCAGTATGAGAATTTCCTGAAATTTTGATATGACTCGTGCAGCACACCTGTGTTCAGATATTTCTTTTAAACTTAATTTTGAATGAAGCTAAGAATCTTTATGAGGTCATAGAACTGTTTTGACAAATCTCAAGAAAAACTGACCTGAATTAGTGTTTTATTTTGGAACCAAATAAAATTAATTTCTTATATATTGTGAGAGCTCAGGATGTTTTTGAGCTTAGATTAATCAAAACTAATAAATCAGTCTCAATAAATGCATGCAGTGCTCGGGTTTCTTCTTTCTTCAGATCAGTTTCTTCTATTTTCCCCATTACATACCATTTTGTAGGAACACTATGATTTTGTTACAGAGACAACTTTCATCATTTATTGCAGAAGTGACTAATTCATTGTGTTAGACAGCAAGTCACTAGAAAACTGTGATAGAGAAAAAATAAGGGTTACATTTGCCAGCTGTAGATGAACAGTGTATTGTGAGTTTTCTTTATTTTCTATGAAAGATACATAGGATAACTGAAATTTTTAGGGGCACATAGGAGCATGAAAAATGCCCATTTTCCATCTTCACTACATTGCCATCTTAGCACTTTTATTGACTAAATCTTTGGATATTGAAGAACAGTTTAAAAAAATAACTCATGTAGCTGATGAACCCTGTCATTATTGGACATTGGAGCTCATAATCACCATCTTAGGAAAATGCCCAAGGCAAATCCCTTTGACTTTCTGCTGTACAGTTATTGTATTATGAAATGCCACAAAAGCAGCCATGGATTAGTATCAATCATTACCATCCACGAGCCTTCAAAGCATGTCTGCTATAATTTCAGGTGTCCTTGGGCAGGTCTTTACTTCGCTGATGGGCTTCCCTAGGAATTCCGTTTCCCTGATTAGTGCCTAGCTGTGCCAGTGGGATGCCCCATCTGGCACGTGTGGGTGAAACCCCAGGAGCACCCACCCTCCAAAGTGTGTGCAGGAAGTTTGGATGGCTTGCACCTCCCAGGGACCCACTTGGAATGACCCGATTCTGCCAACACATCTCTCTAAAGGACATATGGCATGGACCACACCATCCATCTTCCACTGCTGCCAGGATGCTTCCATGCATGGCATGCTGCTTTGGAGGGGTGCTCTGCTCAAAGCTCAGGGAGATCTATGTCTTCCTATCAACTGAAAATGTATGCATGCACAGCAGTTTTAAGAGAGCTACCCACAAAGCAATGAGGAAGGTCAAGAAGGTCTGTTTTGAAGTAATAACAACAGTTCATGGAAGTAATCCTCTTGCAGAGAAGATCCAGAAGGGCTTTGACAAAGAGGCTGCAGTCTGAAATGTGGAACAAGCACATATCTGGGAGGAGAAGAGAGGAGGAAAGGAGGCACACCAGACTTAAGGAGCGGAGGTATGTCTTGTAACAAAGTTGTCAAAAACCTTGTGTATCTGCAGAATTCCAAGTTTCCCTTAACCAGGTCCTTAGACAGCCTTAGAAAAGTCATGTGGACGGTAGAAATCCTTTTTCTCAGGAGAGCGTGCCTTAGCCTGTCTGTGGACCAGTAGATGCCAACGTATCTTCACCACCTCTTCCAGAGAGGTGTAACAGAGCCGGAAGGAATTCACAGTGAGCTACGAGGGTTCAACTGTTTTTCCACCGTGAATGTCGAGGGAAGGCCCATGTCAAGAGTCTTAGGGGACCCATTCATTTAAGGAGTAGGAGCAATATGTCAGGGAATCAATTTCTGGATCACCTTATTTTATTGAATAAGTTGAATCTAGGTGAGGCATCCCAAAAGAGGACTGCAGGATGGATTTAAGAGGCAGGGACTACGGAAGGGTTATTCTCTGCCCCAAATCTCACACAAGTGATTGTGTCTTTCAGACTGGCATATGGTTTAAAAAAGATTAAAAAAAAATATTGGTGACCTGCTTAAGGAGTGACAGCCTTTTTAAACTTTTTTTTCTTTAAAAAAAATTGCATATTGAGAACAAGGGTTTATGCTGACCTTGTTATCTTTTTCCACTGTAGTGCAGGATAAAACTGCAGAAAAAAAATAGTGTCTCCTTATTATCTGCTCCTTGCTTGTTGTGACTCAGAGTGGACTTTAACTTGGAAATAGGAGGTGGAGAGCTACATCCCAGATTGGAAATGCTTCAGAGAATCTCTCAGACTGTCTAGGGTACAAACAGAGGCAGTAACAAAGTACAACAAGATTGTCATGCCCTTCTGGAGCAGTAGCTGGAGGTTGAGATCTTTCAGCATCTGGGACATAAGACCATGAGTATTTAGCTACCAGTAGTCAGGACTGGGAGATCAGCCATCATCTCCTCTTCCACCACATCTTACTGCTCCCAGACTGTCCTGCACACTCTGAATTGCTGAATCTGAGTCCAGCGGTGTGATTGTAGCTTGTCGTGATGCCATACGTACGTGAGCAGAGATGAATAATCACAACACTTGGAATGGAATGCGTAATGACTCATAATTTGGATGCCAGGACTGAGAGAGACAAGGAGGGGAGCTAAGTAAGTTTTTGTTTGGCATCATTAGATGATCTTTTAGACCATCTTTCCTCTTACTGAGGACTGCTTTATTTTTCAAGCACTCAAGCAACTTGCTTTAAGGGTCAAGACAGACATTGTTTGTTCCTTTTCTGAGTTATCTGTCCTTCCTGGGAAATAGCCTTTAGTATGGAAGACCATCTGAAAAGATCTTGAGGGATCTCTTTCTGTGAGAAAGTCCTCTCTTTTAGAACAGTACCAATTTGTACTGTCTACAATGAGAAAAATAATAATTTTGTTTGTGTAATCTGACAGTGCTCTGAGTAAAATATCCCTGTGTTACTGCAAAGGGACTAACCTTTTTATAAATGTTCTCCTTTGTGTTTGTTTTTTTCAATTTTTCTCTCAATGGAGGGGTAAATCCATGCTGTGCTGCTGACTGTAGAACTTCTTTCAAGGTCAAGCAGTGCCTTTGCAAGGCCAGTGCTGCTTGCTTGCACTTAAAAGGGGATTTTTTTTGGTCCTTATCGAGGAAGTGTTTCTATGGTTTATAACATGTTTTCTGGCTTTCCTGCCCTGTGTGAAAGTGTGGTGGCCCCCAATGGGACTTTGCAACAGCAGGAGCTTCCAGCATAGACTTGGCATAGCAGTCAGGACTATAAAAGCCCTAAGTTTAGGAGCTGCCAATAGGATTTGTCTTGCCACATGCTAAAGCAGAAGCTGCAAAACACCATAAGCTTCAAATACCCCCAACTTTCCAAGTGCTTTTGGCCCAGCAGCTGAACAGCTGGTATTTTATGTTTGCATGTTTTTCCCCAGAATCCTGCATGTCTCTGCCTTGGGCAGCACATAGATAACCCTGAACACAGAGCCTGTGGTGAGTGAGTACGCGGGCAGGCCTCCAGCTGTGCTCCTGCTTTGCCATTCCTCCTCCAGCACCTTCTTTGTGGACCTGGGCTACTGATGTGATGACTGGGAGAAGTCTGGGGAAGGTGTTTGCACCTCCTAGGAAGTCCAACAGGTAGTCTTGTGTTGGAAAAGAGTATTCACCCTGACCCAGGTGCACATGGGCCAAAGCACTGCAAGGTGTGCTATGCTTTTAGGAGAGATTATTTTCATCTGTGTGTTTAGAAGGATACAAGGAGGAGAGTACAAGCAGGCTTTTTTCCCTTTGTAGGCTGGTTAAAAAGTAGCTCAGAAGAGAACTGCTCTTGATGTGTTATATTTATGATGTATGGGAAGGGAGGGCCTTTTAATAGCTCAGGCAGGGAAGTCCAGCAAGGGCTGTGGGGTTTTCTCAGTAGCTCATGATGTAACCCTTAAGCAGTAAAGGGGCTGCTGAGTGAGGTTTCCTTGGGTATTCTGGCTATCAGGAGAGGCCTGACAATAATGTGATATTAGGAATATGTGTCCTTATGTACATCCTGGCATGTCTGGGGCAAAACACATGAAGTTCTTAGGCATGACCATGTTGTGTTAATAACTTGCCTGCCTGATACTGTGGTGCATGAATCCTCCTGTTAGCTGGGGAGAGTCTGGGGATCAAAATGGAGTGAAAGTGTCTTCTCTTAATGGCCCTAGTCCACAGACTATGTTATCTTTGCATATGTAATAGGAATCTGTTCCCGGCTGCTCTTTACCACACACCAAAAAGGTTTTTTGGTGAAGCTACTATGTTTTCGTAGTCTTGTGTTCCATACCTACATGGGCTACTTTTCAAATCTACTTCTTTACCAGAAAAGAAAAACTCAAGTGAATATAACATGTTTAATATTTACCTAAATTAGAGATACCAAGTTCCAACAGTTTGTTAAGGGTGAATCATTGAAAACTCACATAAGCAAGGGACAGAATATTTCCAGGATGTTGCAGTTGGGAAAATGTGTACAATCTAACCCATTGTCACTGTAATGCCTTCAGTATACAGCCAAAGTTGATGTAGTGTCAAGATTTGTTGAACTTCCTATGTCAATACACTTCTTGAAAATTGAATTCTAAATGGGAAAATAATATAGATTTATTTAGAAAGGATAACTTAACACAGCATTTGCCAGTCTTGATTTTTAAGTTGCAAAATCATTATGCATATAGTCATCTCTCTTCCCACTGCTTGCATTTTAGCTTGGATAAGGAACAAAAAATAAAATGAAACCTTCAAGCACTCACATGTGTGTCAGATTGCCTCTGTCTTCTTATGTAGCGTGCTTTGGGATTGTAGAAGGGTTAGGAAAAGATTTCTGAACAATTGACCTCTTCTGTTGCAGACAGAAAGTCATCACAAATTCAGAGAACTTCTGCTGGCTTTACAGTTTATTCATTGATCCTAAAAGAAGTGATGTTCTATATACATGTACGAATGGACATGTTAAATGTGGATGTCTTAGTGGCCCTGCTTTGTAGCAGTGGTCTGAAAGAAAATATAAGCCCTCCCATAACTGAGTGATAGAAAGAAAGGTAAAAGCTATTCAGTTAAGGCTGATGTGTTGGAGAGGAAATTTTCCAAATTCTCTTTTCTATGTCAGACCTATGCGTGATGGCCAAATGTGGCAATCTCCTTATGGTACCTCTTCTGTGATATTCTAGTTATGTTTTTAAAGTCTAATCAGGAAAAGAAAGTCTTTCTTCATCCTGAGTAAGTTGTAGTTATATTTAATTAACAATTCATTAGTTTATTTTTAACATAAATTTATGTACTTATATTTTATGTAAGCTTATGTATTTATATTATTTTTAAATGTGCTGCACTTTCCAGCAGCTATGTTAGCTAAGGAAGTATAAAATGAATCAAAGGCCTCTGGGATTTATTAAGAGATGGAAGTATTTGTTTATCAGGCCTTTAAAAATATATAACTGCACTTTGTATTATATTATTATACAAGCACTGTGAGCTATAGCATATGAAGAAAGGCATGTAGAAGATCTCAGGAAGATTTACTTGAGCATTATTAGTGAACCAGTGAGTGATCTGGAGTTTTGTCTTCTTAAGGGTTTTTCCTATTACTATAAAACTGGTTTATGTGGGGTGTCAGAAAAGGGTGGATTACCAAGTGCTAGTGCTTTTTTTATAGCTTGTGTTGTACAAGGAGAAATTGATGGACTGATAATTTGTGCCCTCAGACTTGTAATGATGTGATAATGTTTTATTTAAAATTTCTTAATCTTAACCAATTTCCCCCATGAAATAGGTAGTCAGGGCTACTTTTTCTGACATTTAGTGGCATGTAACATCTACAATTGGCTAATAGAACTTAAGCTGTTGAATGTTACATTTCTTGTCTCTATATTGTTAATTCTGAAGTCTTTATTAAATTATTTATTTTTCATAGGGGAAATTTAATGCTGACTCTATGAGTAGAGTTTTTTTCCATAGAAAGAGTCATAGCATAGACGTTGTGTATTGGAACAAAGGTTTGTGTTTCCAGCTCAAGCAGACTCCTGAGTCAGTAGGTCTGAAGCAGAAAATAAGTGCTAAAGCGAATACTCCAGCACAAATAAAGAAGCACAAAAGCCACATTAAGTAAGTAAATTGGCAGCTAGGAAATATTAGCTCTGCCCCATCACAATAAGAATGTACCTCAGCAACTTATGAATCTATGTGGGCTCACAGATTTGCCATGCAATTGTGTTCCTTCATGCTGCTAGTCTATATATGTCCCTGGCTTTTAAAGATCATGTTTTGTTTTCCACTCTTCCCTATGAGAGTGCTTCTGTCAATTCTTTAAATGATAACAAAAGGAGTCTTTATGTAAGCTGCATCAGATGGACTGGATACTTTTCTACATATCCCCTAGTATGCTCTTTTCTTTCTCTGTCTTACATATTTGAGGTTGATGTTTCATTAGTTCCTTATACTTACTGTGATTTCTTTTTACCCTTGATATTACTTTACCCTTGTATCTGATTTTGTCCCTCAGATTTCTGGTTTGTACATCAGCCTCACATTATTATTTTATGCTTTAGTATTCATAGTCTGGTTTCTTGTTTCTGATCTGCTTCTTTCTCATGCTTAAAGTTCGTAGGAAGCTCATGAACATAGCTAAGGTGGCATCCATTGCTCTACCCTTTCTCCTTTATGCCTTGGACTCTTGAGCAGATCAGTGTTTTGATCCTATGCTTAGTTAAAAGCTGTCCCTGCAAGCTGAATCCCTTACCCATACGGTGGTGTGTAAATCTGGCACTGTGATCTGGCTCACAGCTGTGACCAGTTTCTCTGCATTTCATTCTCCAGCATCCCAGCACCAGCTGGCAGCAGCAGCAGCAACATTGCCCTGGGGGCAGTGGGGTGGCAGTGGGTCCTGACCATCCCCACTGGGTTGGGATGTGGGAGCACACAATGCTGCAGTGGGGAGGAAAAAGTCTCTCTGAAGGTCCTGAGTGTGGAGCCCATAGGTGTTACGAGATGAGCCCACAACCGCTGTCCCCGACAGAGAGCATCTCCTTTCCTTCCTGCTTGGAGCTGAACACTATCAGTTTGGAGCAAAAACAGAATTAGACTTCATTCAGAAATGTGAAATCTGTGATAAATTATCTATTGTTACCTTTTGTTTAGTTTTTTAAAAATTTTTTTGCACTGGGATGGATATTCAGAAAATAATGCCTTTTTGAGAGATAATCATACTGTCCAGAATGCAAATTTTAATGGATGTTTGTTTTTTAATTTTGTGCTCAGCTCATTGTGTCTTGATGTGCTACAACAGCTTCCTGTACCCAAGGTGGTGGAAGCCCTTAGCAAGCTCATGACTTGTTATGCTGAAAGTGAACTAACAAACAGAAATCGTAATTATTGTGTTAGTCCCTTTCTTATACAGAGCTTCAAAACCAATCACTTTCTGATACAAGCTGTGGTCTATTATATATTTGCTGTTGAATCTCTTCAGTAATTCACCATTTCTTCTTTGATAGAATGTATTTAATATTTGGATAAAAAACCTAGGATGGTGTAGCGGGTTCAATTTGAAACCTGGCAGAAACACCAATTTGAGTGTAGTGGTTTGGTCCAAAATACTCATTAGTTATTTACCTTCTGTGAGATAAGAATTAGGTGAAAGCAAAGCAGGCGCAAAACTTAAAAGAATATAAAGAAGTTTATTAACAGACCTAAAAGGAAGAGGAAAAAAAATCAGACCACACCTTCAGAACACTTCTCCTCTCACCACCTTTCTCTCTTCTCCCACTGACAATGTAAAAAGACAACCTTTGAGATGTTCAGTCTGTTTACCACTTCCATAATAACCTTGTTCAGTTCACTTAGGGAGAGAAGTCTCCCTTGCTCATGCTACGGAGACATCTCCACAAGAAGTTTTCTCATGGCTTCAGTATCACAACGAGCCAGCCGCCCGGGTTGGTTCTCTGCTCATACGTGAGAGTCCCTTCCCCCGACTTGCAGCTTTCCCCACAACTGCTTTCGAGGGTCCAATCTTGAGCTATTGGGGTACCATTTTAAGGTTGAGCTGTTCAGAAACAAAGGTTCTCTTCACCCATCTCTGGGAGCATTTAATCTCTAAGAATAGAGGCCCTCCCCCTTCCCTGGGAGGAAAAGCGTCCTCCTCATCTTCATCTCTAGGACTTTCCCTGGGAGCACCTCTAGGAACAAAGGTCTTCTCCTTCTGATTTGGAACAGGAGTCCTCATCACTTCCATCTCTCCCTGTTCAAATTTCACATCAAATTACAGCTACTTCAGCATTTGCTTATTCCAGCACAGGTATTTTTGCTCACAATTGCAGTTTGAACACTCCACCCTCCCATGCTTTCATGAAATTACAATGGGTACTCTGATATATCATAGTCCATCACCACCATAGCTTTACAACAGAATTTCAGCTTTTAAGCATCTCCTCTTCCTCCTCCCTCAGGGTTTCAGCTCTTCCTTCTTTACTTAATGTCTGCAGGCTCCATCTGTTCTGGAGGAAATTTACAGCACTAAAAGGGTTACTCTCACCTGGGCCCCGCAGCTGGAATTTCGCTTATCGCTGTTGGTCACATGATCTTTGCCAGTAGCTTCAGCTGAATCTTCGGGGGCGTGTGTAGAGCTGGGCCGCGCCATCTCCACGTACCGGAGTTGTGTAGGGGCCGCGGATGGAACAGGGCCCCACGGCTCCGCCATGGCTGTGTCCTAGCTGGCCCAGGCCGAGCAGGGCCCGGCCCCGCTGGGCTGCACGGGCCCTGACCAGTTACCTGTCCCAAGGCCGGAAGCAAGAGAGAGCTTTCCCGGGGTTTGTCCTTTCTTAAATGTGGACCACAGAGGTGTGTCAAGCTTTTTCAGTGTCTTAAAAAATTGTCAATATTCAAACTAGCCAGTTGATAGGTTCTGTTGGGTCATAGAGAAAGCTGTAAGCACCTCTTTGCAAGATCACTTCCATAGCTATGCTAACCCATGACAGACGTGAAAGTTCTAAATAATGAGCAGGTGTTCTCTTTGTAATTCCACAGTGAATTCTAGAAGTAATCATTATTTCTGATATTTGTTTTCAAAGGAACTTAGAAGAATTGATAGAAACTTCTTGTTGTTTATTCAGAGTAGTGGGTTGGATGCTTTGGTCTACCTAATAGGCAAAAAATCCCACCAAACAAAAGTGTCAGCATCGCTGTTTGACTAATGCAGTCATGGAAGTCACAGGTCCTGAGCTGGTTTGGGTTTTTTGTTTTCTACATGGCCATTGCTGTGATATCAAAATGAAATATTAGTTAGTGCACATATTTTAGTAAAGGGAGAAAATTACTTTTTAATTTTATTAAAATGTTACAGCAGTGTGCTTTAAATTTTAGAATCTGACACCATTAGATTAACACCATTAGATTAATACCTGGTTACAGTAATTGGATATTGGTAACAGCGTTGTTAGCAGAGAGATCCTATTAACTTGTTTACGGAGCTGCCTTACATGGCTAATCCAATTTGGAGCTCAGCATTAATTATAGCAATGCAGAGATGAATGGATACTGGGTGCAGCACCTTTCTGCAGGGAAGGCAGTTCTGGTGGGATAGTACTGGCCAAGTTACACAGACAGCTGAGAAACATCTGAGTTTGATAAGAGCATCTCCAGAGAAAGCTAATCTGGGTGATCATTGTGCCTGGAGATCAGGGATTGTCTGTGCTTCTGGAAAGGAGCAGGCTCCATGGGGGTGCCCTTTTTCCTTGCCACGAGGTGAAAGAAGGGGTGGTTATAATTTGCACCTATGAGTATGCAGTGCAGTGGTTTGTTTACACAATTTCATTCTGTGTTTGTATATAGTGTGCTCTGGGTGTTTAGTTATCTATATGGGCAGAAATATGTGCTGGCTCACAACAATGGCTTGCCATTGGCATGTGTGAGTATAATAGTTCAGATGAATTTGAGGACAGGAGGAAGGAAAGAACACCTTAGTCTGTCATACATACTTGCATATAGAATTTGGTTGACCTATTGCTAAGATTGCTAAACTGGTTGATATAAGTGAAATCAGTACTTGTGGGTTTTTGGGATAAAAATTTGGTTCTTCTTCTTAGTCATTTTTTGTCAGAGCCATTGTCTAGGTGAAATTTTACAGCAAACAGATTGTGCATTGAAATATTTTGCTCACATATTATGTGAGGTAAAATTTCAAAATATTTTTAATATTTTTTTTCCTGTAATTCTAGATGATCAGAAATGTAGTAGTAATTAGAGCTATTTTTCTATATTCTTTGTGGTTTTCAGTGAGGAAAAGAATCTTAACTAAATGCTAAATTTATAGATTTCTGTAGCAGAATTTACCAGCTTGTGGAATGGTAGAGCTCCTCATATGCAGAGTGGTTACATCATATACATGAAGTTGATAGTCAAGTGAAGTGCTGGTGTTACAGCCTTTCTGTTTTCTCCTTTTTTTTTTGTCTACTTCCTAAATTTGGCCTTTTACTTGAGTCTTCCACAAAGATAGGTTTCTGCTAAAACCAAGTGCTCTGTTTCTTCTCCTGTACTTTTCCTGCATCATTCCATTATACTTAGTATTTCAGAGCTGACAGAATTGGGTAGTCAAGGAAAACATACACTAGATTCACCAGGCAAGGAATTTAAATTTCACAAGGTGAAATCATAACACTTTTGAAGTCAGTGACAAAACTCACTTCAACTATAGCAGGACCTAGATTTTATCCTCAGTTTTTGGGCCCAAATAAGCACTTCAGTCATGAGATTGCCCACTTTGAATTTCACAGTGAAGAAAAACCCGACAAACAGAGAAATAATGACTGTTGCAGAAAAAGGAGTACGCAGTTAGATAACATTGAATTAAGAACTGTGTTGTATATTCCTACCTGCTTGTCAAGGTCATAGTTTCAGCTTCTAGGCTGGTACTGATATATTACAGACCTATGCAGAGGCATGTAACCTACTTTACATTGCAAAACATAAAAGAGAGGGCAAAAATGGTGTCATCGTGTCCTCTATACGTAGTGCTAATGTGGAGTGACCAGATTATTGGAATTAAAATCAGTTTCTGTCTTTCTATAATCAGACAAGCAAGTTTAATGATTTTATGTAAATGTTGAGTGAAGCAGAAATGCAGGTTTTAGTCAAAGTGACTTGGAGGACATGTTTTCCTTCTCCTTTTTTTTTTTTCCTTCTTCCTCTAAGACTCTTAAGCGAATGGAACAGACTATCAAGTATGCAGGCACATTTCAACCCACCCATGCCAAGCTCTCAAAGCGTGGAAGCACAGGCACAGTTTAATTAAATTTATTCAAGAAATCCCCAGACTAAAAAAATAAATAGATAAATATACAACACTAATTAGACTGTGCTTCTCTCCAATAATATCACTGGAAGTGTGTATTTATAGGCATGGAAAGACACCCCCCCGCCACTGTATGTAATGATCCATTTGTATTCAGGACTCACAATGATGTTTCAGCTGATTAATCTCTTCAAGTGTTCTTTTTGGAGGGCTGAAAGATTTGTCAGAAATCTTCAAAGTCTGAATGACTCTGATTTGTAATCCTCATAAAACTTTAGTTTATTAAATTGAACCTGTCAATATTACTCAGTTCATGGTCTCCTGTTCTCCCGTTTAGACTTTTCTGTGAACTGGAGAAATAGTGTGGTTTCAAATGAGGTTGTGACGTATGATGTAATGGTGTGGGTGAGCTGATCTCTATCCAGGAGAGGGGCAGCAAATAGCAATGTTTCCCTGCAGGTTCCCTCTCAGGTCACTGGGGAAGCTTGTTTGGTGCCAGACTTCCCATGAGGTGCTAACCACAACTCAGAGATTCTCAAGTCTTTTACTGGTGTGCTTCATACCCTCCTAGGTCTAAAAGTCAGTATTTCTCTTTCCTTCCTATTATATCCCAACTGCAAATTTTGTGAAAGTCGTAGAATCAATCCTTCTTTATTTTAAATATCATGAGAAATGCATCCATCTAAACAGAACAGTCATTTGAACACTTTCCTTCATTCTGAGTTGTGTTGATGAAGAGGTATTGTCATTCTTTCAGAGGTAGTGCCTGGTCCCATGACCAGAGATGACAGTAATCCCAATTTCACAGGAAAGTTTGGCAAAACTGAGTTACCAGTTCAAATATTTTGGCATGCCCCTTGTTGTGCCAGAGGAAAGATGCTTGTCCTGTGTGTAGGTGAAATGAAGCACAGGGAAGAAGTAATTTTTCAGGAAGTTAGTGGTGAAGAAATTTTGTAATGATGGGAATTTGTACTACTACTTGGATTCCCGAGTTTTCTTGTAATTCAGTTTAATTCCAGTTGGACTTCTAACTGTGCTGTAGCTGCATTCCTATGCTGGACCTGCTAGGAGGAAAATTAGGGTTTTGACCATAAACTTGTCAACTTGGACTGTTCAGTGCTGTGAATAAACTTAATGGTTTTCCAAAGGAAGGCTTACAGCCTTCTAAAACACAAAATATGATCTCATTGTCCTTTAGCTTGGAAAGACAGAAGAACAAATCTTTTTTAAGGCTCAGAGAAATCTTTAAAAAACCCATACACCCCCATCCCCCAACACTCAAAATAAATCAAGACTCTCATAAGAGGAAGAGCCACTGTAATGCACCTTTTATCTGTAAAAATACATCTACGCTGTTTTAATTATTTCAAACCAGGACTTGTTGCAAAAATCCTGGCTGCTTTTGAGAAATTCATTCTCCCTGATTTTAGGGAGGCACGTAGCTTTCCATTTGGCTAATCTAGAGTTTGGCATAGACTTTCTGCCCCTCTCCTCTTTAGTCTGGGTCTAATGCTGGAGCTTCTCTATGGTAGGGGTCAGTCTCAAACTAAATTAAAGGAGTTGTGTCGTTTTTGGCTACAGTTTCTCTTTAGTTTTAGTGATAAACACATAGATATATAAGAGCAAATTTTGCTATCACATTGGATTACATTTTATACCTAATGGACATAAAGTGCTAAGGTCACAGGAGGTGTTGCAAATGTGATCAGTAATTATGGTCACCAGAAGTAGTATGGCGAAGGGCTGTTCAGTTTTCAATTTGAAAAATTCAGCCAAGGTTTGTTTAACAAGCATTAAGAGAAACTGAGGAATATGTCTGGTATTGTGGTGTCTGCTTTAGGTTTATATCTTGGTTTCAGCTCCTAGGAGAGGGAAGGGGTGCATTTCCTTGTTGGTCAGTCACATTCATTCTTTCAGGATTCAGATGTTTCTCAAGGGATTTTGCCCTACAGATGTGGTTAGTGGGCTCTTTCTGTGTTGTAGAAGTTACAGTAAAACCTGTGCTGTTTCAGAAGGTTTCCTGTAAAGACCCTCCTCCACTGGAAATGCCCTACTGTATACTAGGAAGAGACATGAAAAGATGTAAAGAATTATTTAAAAGGAGACAATAGAAAGAGAGCAGCTATACCATTCTCATTTGTATTTTGACATTGTTTTCTTAACTGTTTGGGGCTTTTTTATATTTTCTGTCCTTTTTTCCAAATATCTGTAGGTTTTTGGGGAAATAACCTTTTTATTTTATCAACACACACTGGTTTAGCATCGCTGTGGTCTTGCTTCAGAGCTGTGGATTCTGGGGTAATAGTGGCAACAAATAATGATGCTGAGAGTTGGTCCAGATGTTTATCCTGAGGTTAAAATCATATCAACAATGCAACCAGACATGATTTGTTTTGTCTTCTTCCTCCTAAAGCAATGACATATTATAAGAAGTCAGGATGGTGAGCAGAGGATGTTCTTAGCTGTTCTCTTAACCCATTCAGCAGCATTCTCATCCCTGTAGCTTCATCTTACAAACTGGGATCATGCTTTTTTTCATAAAGCATCTCATGAATCTGAAATGAAAGCCTTTCTAGGGAGTATTCATATCTGAATTCATGAGATGTAGCAGATTTGGGTTCGGTTTGGGTTTTTTTTTTTCTTTTCTTTTCCTTGAGATATTGGAAGCATTCATTAGAAAGGTTGCTGCAGAGTTCTGTAGCTCATTTTATATAAAAATTTTGGGTGTTTACATGAAGAAAAAAAATCCCCCCAAACTATCATTGCCCATTTCCAAAACACAAATGATTTGAAATGTTTGTCCGGAGACAAACATGGCTGGCAGCTAGATGAGGCTTAATTACATTTCCTGGAATTCACTGGCTATTTGTATTTTGTGAGGAAAATGCCATTCCTCCTTGCATAAACCATCAGGAGAGCAGAATGCAGTTGTAACGTTGCTTTGCTTCTCCACCCCTACCACTGCCCCTGGGAAGAAGGTGCTACACAGAAAATCATCTTCCTACTTGCATGAAGATCCCACTCCTCAAAGGTGCTGATGCCCTCCTGGGTGGTGGCAAGTGGTAACAATATCCACGTGGCAGCAGTTTGCTGAGGATTGCTGGCACGATGCAGTTCTTGAGGCACTTGATGTCATCTCCTGCAGGAGAGGTCTAAGATGCATGAGGGATGAAATCCTTTCTCACTAATTTTAGCAGTAGCATATTTTTTCTCGTGTTTCTGTTTTGTAGGCTGTAGGTTATGGGAGTGAAAACAAGTGAAGTGTTTAAAGGAGCACCTAGCTGTCAGAACAGTATCTTCCCTACCAAAATATCCTTGGTTTACTCTCATATGTAAATGACAGGTTTAGCAGGCCTCCCACCTGCTAAAAAAAGCAGTTTCAAATCTGAAGTGAATAAAAATGGTACTGTATTGAAGTATTTATACAGCTTTTTCTGCTTTTGCCAATTGTATCTTGCCATTAAATACTTAGAGTGATCTGAAGTGTATTTAAGCAGACAAGAAACAACTACCCCTGCCGTGCTCTGACAAATAAAGCTATTGTAATTTGGTACACAGGAAGTGTATTACACACTATGAATCTTGAAGTAAAGACCTTTTAGAAACTGCAAACCCACATGTATCTCATGCTTTGGTTTTTTTCTGAGGTACATTTTGTCTTGCACTAGTAAAGTAGGTCCTGTAGCAGGAAACACTTAAATCCATGTTTTTTCTTTTTATTAGAGGGATTAAAAAAAGAAAGGAAAAAGACTGGTGAATCATTAATGCTGCATGATAATGGCTACAGAGCTTCCAGAACTATTTCTGTGTAGAGCAAAATAATTTAGATTTTACAAAATCATAGTGTCCAATCCAGGTTTAAAGAAAAGCACAAATCCCTAACCTCTAGGAAATTGTCACTATTATTATATGGTTCCAATGAAACTGTAGAACTTTATCACTGATATAGACTGGGAAATAAATATTTTTTTTCAATTGCTTTGAAATTTAAAGGACAGTCTGGTTTACAAGTGACAAATAGGAGGGAGACATGTTAGATGGATCATAGCTGAATTTATCTGTTGTTTGGACAACAGTGCAAATAAGAAATTATTTCAAGTCTTGTGAAACTTGTGAGTTCTGTGGGACTGTTCCTTCCTTTTCACTTTTTGAATTTTCTTTGCTGTTTGGTATTCTCTGTGCTAGCATGAGGATAAACATCTTTTAGGCCTGAACTAAAGCATCTGTGAAAAAAACAGTTTCTGAAAGAACAAAGTCTAGTCCCTATGTGCTGTTATTTCAACTACTGTCAACCATTGCTTGAAGTGTTGTGTCCAGCAGCTGGTTGGTGATCATCAGTTTGGCGTTTAAGGTCCTGTGTATTCACCTTTCAGAAGAATTCATGAGCAATTGACTTTCCCTAAGAAATCTTGCCCTGGATTCTCTTTTTGGGTTAACATGTCTCCTGTTTGAAGAAGGGAAAAGAGATCAGAATAGAGAAAAGAGCAGACAAGGGGGTTTCAGGTAGTGTTTCACACCTCGCTTGTATGGGTTGTTTGTGGAGCCTTTGCACTGGTGTGTAGAGAGCTCAGATTGGCTGTGCTCGCCTGGAGAATGTGGAATTGCTGCAGCAGTAATGGATCTTGGCTGGAGGCTGACCTGTGTCCCTCAAAGAGCCATGTGCTTCTCTTCCTTTCAAAACCCTGAATCCCTTTGGGACCACAAAGCTTATGTAGTGCAGGATTGTCTCATCAGTTCTGTATCCCATGCAGGAACGCTTTCCCCAAGGCTAAGTTTTATCTCTTTCTTATTCCTGGGCAGGAACAGATACAGGGATAGCAATGGATGCAGAGCAATACACTGTATTAGAAAGTGCAATGCTCTAAATCTGTGGAAAACAAGATCTGGTACTATAAGTGCTGGAACTGAGTTTTGTTTGTTTCATCGGCCTAGGCTTACACAGTACAAGGATAATTATGGCCTGAGTAAATATCCAGTACAATTGTTGTTTCATAATAAACAGTGATGGTTTTTTGGATGCATGGAAATTATTTCCTATATATATTCTGTCTAAGGTTTTGGTGTTTTAAAATTTCTCCATCACTTGTAAGCATCTCATTTGATCCAGTCTTGGAAATCTATACTTCTTGTAATTTCTCACAAAAGAAAATGATGGGATAAGGGGGTGATCCCTTTGGCTTATCTTCAATTCCTTTTGACTGTCCATGTATTTGCTATTGTCAGAAGAAATGGAAAGTGTCCAGTAGAATGTCTGTGTGTGCATCTTCCAGATTAGCTTCAGCCCTCACCATAACATCTGTAACCCTGGAGCTGCAGGCTGTATGTCACCGATTCCCCTCTTTTCACAGCTGGCCATATGCAACAGGCATGTTTGTGAGCAGGCTTTTCTCTCAGCTGGCTGGGTTCCCTGATACAGAAGGCAGGGCAGGAAAACATCAAGAGGTCACCGAAGCACACAACAGGGTCACTTGAGTTGGACACCAGTGGCTAGCCCTAAGAAGGGAGTTGTGGGGTAAGCACAGGTGGGTTTTGATCTGTGATAGGAGGCTCTTTAATCAGTGGCTCTTACACCCTTGGTTAGCATAAATGGGGTCTGGAAGTTGGATCCTTTCGTTTAGTTCAGACAGACTGCAAACTAGAGTGAAGATGGCAGAAATGTTTTAATAGACAGTGTTTATTTGCAAAACTGATTTCAATTAAAAAAAATAGTAACATAAAATCTCTAATTATATTTATAAAACATATATAAACATTTATAACATTTATAAAACATTTATGTTGGAAAAAGTAAAATTTATTAGCAATTTTAGTAACTGAATTGTAGTATCATTCAGTTTTGAGCGAGGAGGAATATTTGTTTTTTCCTTTTCTTGCCTTTTTTCCTCACTACAGCAATAGATGAAAAAAAGAACTCCAGATTGACCTAGAATCACACACATGAAATGGTTTTAAGTATTTTTCACTTATGCCATCAAAACAAATAAATATGTTTGTTCATCTCTAGCTAGTTCCATGTTTTGCAATGAGTCCTTGGGTACCTTTGTACAAGCTTTGACTTCTGTGCTTAAGTGTTCCCACTGAGAAGAAATAGAAGAGTTTTTTGTTTATCACATGGGATGGTTTGGAGTCAGTTATGCTGGAAGAATATTTTAAAGACAAATTAACTGTTCAGCTGGGAAAAGACTGCTAAAAGAAAGACCTTGAGAACATGCTGATTTATCTTCTCCCTTTGGCCCCTTGTGCACGTCCCTTTATTTCATAGGGGTGTTTCTTTCAATGTTAAGAACAAATATAAATTTTCATTTGATTTTTTTAAAAAATATAGATATATTTTTAAAAAATTGCTCTGCAAAGCATAGTGTTGAATGTTGAAGAGCAGGGAGAAGAGGAACTGAGAGGCTTGTGACCTTTGTCTCTCCTCCTTAGATCTTCTTTGTAATCTGTAGTAAATGGCTTAATCTCAACATTTTAAGCTTCTGAATGTTGAAATGGGGATAATGTTCTCACACTTCATGGGAGGTAACAAATGAAATTTACTTATATGTCTAGAGTGTCTTGAAACTCCTATAAATTAGGTGCTTTAAAAATGCAAAGTATTCTTTCTTGACAGAAATTTAAATATGAAAGCATTACAATTTAGCTCTCTTTTTTTCTTTATGAAGTGGACCTTTCCCTGCAGAGATCTTATTCATCCTTCCTATTCATACTTTGCGCTGAAGCACTTCCAGTTCTGTAAAACATTTCTCATGAGAATGGTATTGGTTGTTGTTACCTGGCTTGAGTTGGTTGGCATATGGTTAGGAATTTAGGTGCTGCTTCACTCAGAGACAGCGTAAATGCAGTGAGACTTCCTGTAATATTTTGTGTATTCTCCCCTTTCTATTCTGCATCTCAATGGTCAGCACACCAATTTGGCAGAGAGTATCTAATTGATGTACAGACAAACAGGTTAAGGCTCCTTATGTTTAGTTTTACTTTTATTCTTTTAGCTTAAAGAA
>NW_008240042.1:8166150-8182455 GCF_000691975.1 Corvus brachyrhynchos
ACTACTTTTTGACCTGATAAAATTTTATTGAGTAAATTCATTATTATATATTCACTTATGAAGTGATCTTGGGACATGCAGGGATTATTCTGGTGTAATGCAGAATTTGAAATCAAGTTTCACTCATTTGTCTGTGATCCTCCGAAGTGATACAGCCTTGCTTCAGAGTAGTGTTTTTACTTCATTTTATCACTCTTTTAGGAGACATGTGTGCCTTCCAGTTAGGGCAATCATGCTGTGCAAGTGCATGACTGTAACCCAGCAGATAAAGCCCTGTCCCCAGAAAGAAGCCAGCTGGTCTCTTGTTGCTTCTGCCCTCCACAGAGGTGGGGGCAATGGCATGGACCCTGGGTTCTTCCTTTTCTTTATGTATCAAGTCCCTTTTTTTCTTCTTTCTGTCCCCTTGTGTGGTGGCCGGTGGGCCTGCTGGACAAGGAACGAAAGGAGTCCTATGGTGGGATAAGTCCTAGGTTCCTTTCCAGCTTGTGGTGACTGAAAAGCTTCCCCCAGAATGCTCTGCTCTATTATGTTAATGTACCCCAGTTCTGCTCCCCTGGTTGGCTCCACTGGCTGCCACAACCCTTGTTACCTGATACATCCTGAGAGTTTCTTGATTAGTTCCCTTACCCTGGACCCCCTGTTGCTCTGCCCCGGGACTTCTCAGAAACCTTGCACGAGTGTGGATGCATTAAATCCCTCCTGTAGAACCCTATGCGAAAACCCTTCCTGCTCATTCACTGTCGGACTGTTTTAGCTGGCTATCCGGTGTGTGTGTGCCAGCGTGCTGGCTGCAGCGAGAGGCTTCCTTGGAGGCACTCTTGGGAAGGTCTCGGCATGTTACCATCTAATAGAACCGCGACACCCTTGAACTTTGCAGTGTTTCCAAGGCACTCGTTCCACGTTGAGAGAAAATGCACTGTGGGACTGGCTTAAAATTTTTATTGACTAGCAGTGACTAAACAGATGGTTTGAGCTAATTCTGTTAGGGAAAAGTTTCAGCCTGCAATTCTTCACCTGCTACCAGGAGGTTGTTATTGCAAAGATGCATCTTTGTTTTTGACCTACTGTATTTGTGCTGCTCATCTTTGCACTTAGTTGGCTTTTGGGAGCTTGTGTCAGGCATGTGCTGAGCTACTCATGGGAAATGCAGTGGCATATAATTTATGGATCCTAACTGGCCTTATGCCGTAACAGCACTGTCCTGTTCAGGATGGCCAGTATGGAAGTGCCTGCAGTCCTGTGCAATAACAAAATGTCTTGTAATGCAGCGTGATTTTCGTAGTAGTTTAGGGCATTTTTAGATGCTTTGGCATATAAGTGTCTGGGCAGAAGTTTTCTTATAATCCTGTGTGTAAGACTTACCAAGATAACTTAAATCGGAGTGGATCTTCTGTACACAGATCTTTAGTCATTCTGTAGGAGGAGATAGTATGTCTGTGTGCTCATACAAATCGGGGGTGCACTCTTAGAAAGCAGTATCACAGACACCCATGCAAGCACTAGGTTTGTGGCTCTTAAAGTTGGCTGCTGAATCTCAAACATAGTTAGCATGAAGAACTTGGCCTTCTTAGGGTCTACCACCAATCTACTCAGAGTGGTACATGTCAAAATGCTGAAGCAACCAAGTGGGTTTTGATTTCAGGTTGTGGATTGATGGAGTCTCATTTACAGCTCATCAAGAGTTTTGTGTGATCTGTATTAGTCTTTGATTGTGAATTAGGCACTGAATAGCATACAGACAAAAATGCCTTCATCCTAACTTAGCCAGGTGTACCTCATGCAAAATTGCTGCATTAAACCATATGGTAATTTGCATTAATCTTAAAACACATAATTATAAAAATGCTGGAAATGAAACATTTAAAAAAATAATTGGAAAATATAACAGTAAAACAGTTTTTAAAACTAAAGATGAGCTTTATATCACAGGCTATGATAAAAAGGAAATACTGTTTTCTGTCTGAAAACAACTGTTCCATTAAAAATGCTAAAGCCTACTTCATACCTTGTGATAAAACATCTCAAACTTGTTAGTCGTATATCTACTGCTTGAAGCAAAAACAGTTTTATCTGCTGAAAAAATGTGGCACATATTGTGAAGGGGGATAGATTTCTATGCCATCTTACTTTGGGCAACTTGTCAGTCTGGGAGTTCTGTTTTCCAAGTAATAAACTCCTTTCCTAAGCAGTATTTTTGATAGTCTTTTAGCACCTTGGGGCCTTTAAATCTTGCTAGCTCACCTCAACTGAAGCAAGCATGAATGTTTCACAGTGGTATGTGTAAGCATCTGGTCCACCTTCAAGTACTTGGAAAAAAAAATATTGTGGGGCATTGCTTTTTGAGCAGAACACCTGCCTTCACCTGAGTTGTGCCTTTGAAGAGTCAGCAATGGCAAGCTTTCTTTTTTCAGAATCTCACTCTATCAAAAGGAATAGAAGTGTTTCACTGTGGGAAGGAGATTTCCCTAAAAACGCACTTTCTGACTTCTGTAGCCTCAATGAGAAACAGCTACAAGAATGCTGGCAACTGAATGAGTGGTAAATATACTTGCTCCTGAACGTGAACTAGATTCTGAAGAAAGTTTCAGTAGTATTGTAAATATTATTTAGTTACAGTAATATCGTAGCTCACACTTCTGCACTGTTTGCCCTCCTTATATTTTTTTATAGGCATTCTAAAATTCCTATTTTCGTTAAATGTCTTTATCACACCTAGTATTAATTTTGGTCCTAAATCACTTGCCAGTAGGAAACCTTCATCTCCAAAATTATCAGCAAAGGCTGTACAGTAAAAGTAGAGAATACAATATAGAATTTTCCCTTTTATTTTGTAAAAGCATGTATGTTGTGGGCATATGACATTAAGTGAGAGTTTTAACTTGATTCTATGCAAATTTAATTATCAGTCTTTTCTGGTGTGATAGATTAATTTTGGTATAGTTCTTGTTGTTTGTATAGCCTTAATTTGCAGTACATAATATTCTTGTCTACATGGGTAGGCAGTGTGGGCTGTAATGGGATTAATATGGACTTTCCATTGTAAAATAATTGTTAATTCTCTGTATGTGTGCATAAAGTAGAAAGAAACTCAGCTGGGTTGAGACAACATGCTTGTGTATCAATGCCTGTGGTATTCACCTGCCTGACTCTTTCCAGTGTTCATTTACATAATTAAGTCAAAGCAAAATCTGACTTTCACTCACAATCAGTTTGAACATTAATTGTACATGAATGCAATCTTCTAATTATTTCTTTTGTGACTGGAGAGATTAGCTTGTAAGGCACACATGAAGAGTGATTAGAAAATTAAACAAAGTAGGGCATATGCTGGTGGAGGAAAATTGTAAAATAGGTGTTTCTCTTGCCAAGCTTCACTCTTCTTTGGTTCATGAGGTTAATGACTATATGCTAGAGATTTGCTTCGGGTTACCAAAATTACAGGCAAAAGTCTTGAGTGAAAGAAGGGTCAGAGAAGGAATCCTCTTCAAGCAAAAATGCTCTTTTATTTCAATCAATGCCAGAGGAGACATCTGTGCTCAGTGGTTGGAATATATTATCCTTTTCAAAACGCCAGTTGAAAGAGATTCAATAGGTAGGCTAATTTTAAATCAAAGCTGTGTGATAATACATTAATCTCTCCTTGTCTGACACTATGCACCCAAGAGACAGTAAAATACACAGGCTTGGGCTGACCCAATATAAGGAATGTGATCTAACTGCACAAGTTGAAAGGAGGGAGAACACCAGTATGTGCCCGAGGGCAAGATCATCAGGGAGAGCTGTGAAGAAATTGAAGGTTTGAGCCCGTGTTAAGTCCCATAAAGCAATAACAGATATATTTCAAACAAAGATGCACTTAAAAGGAGCACCATGAGAATGCATGCCTTCATATTTCTAAAGTCAGCCTTTCTCAGACAGTGCTTTCCTTACTGGTTGAAATTCATTTCTACTTTTTTTCCTCTGGCCCTTGGTAAGGGAAATGGTGTGTACCACGTGAGATGTTCATGGCCATCCCCGTTGTACCATTGGGAACTGGTCTTGGAGGTTGGTCTTGAAGGTGAGTTTCTTCTTGTTTCTCACTTTTCAGGCAAGTCTTACTGACACAAAAAGTTTCAAGGTTTATGGACCACAGCATACCCTGTTTGCCTTCTCTGCACACAACCTGCATTTTGTGTGTCTCAAACACAACTGGTGCTCTGTGCCTGCCAGTTGAATAAAACACACTGTGTAAAAGTGTCTTGTCTCTCAAAACTGATCAACCCCCCAAAAAAGTAAAGAAGTCAGATGGAAACCATGCAAGTCTGCTGAAGTTTCACCTCTGGTACAGTGATCTGTCTTGCTGGTTTCACTTGAATCCACAACTCGCAAAGGTGTCTTATCTTCTTCAATGGGCCTCTGGCTGCTGGTAAAAGGGATGTTAAATATGTATTATTTTAAAACATGAAATATTCTCTTCTTGTTTCCTGAAAATAAGCTAGATTTTTCTCCTGAAATTTAGCTGAGTTTTAGATTACCCATATAAAGAAAGCATTTGTATTTTTTTGATCTTGCCTTTCTGGTATCCAGATGGAGAGGTGGGAAGGGCAGCTGTGAAGATGAGGTTAATGGACTTCTGTTGCTCTGAAGGGAGGATCAAGGACATATTTAGGAAGTGGAAGGCAGATGAATTACGGAATTCTATATCTGCTTTGTTTTGTTAAACTACAATTTGCATGTGGCATTGGACACATTGTCTCTCATTCCTTGTTAGTTATTCCCAATGTGCAAATGAATATATAGGGACCCCTTCCCTGGAGGTGTCTCAGGTAAATAGGAAATCTCTTTTTAGACATTTTTTTCTATATTATATTTAAAAAGGCAGCTGTCTTGTTTTGTACCTGGTTTTGATGACTATCTCTGCAGCTCAAGCTCAGCCACATTTGAAAAGTGGAATAGTAATCCCAAATTTAATGCAGACATTAAAAAACAGTGTGTTTGTGACTCAGTAGTGTTACGTGTCAAATCTCCGACGCAGCTTTTCTTCTAAGGCCCTGCCTTGCTTTTCTGTGAAAGATGAAACAATGAAGCTATTACAGAAATGGATCACCTATGAAACAGTTTCCAGAAAACAGCATCTAAGAAAAATTGCAAGCACAAGCAGTGCTTAATGCAATCAACTGGATTGTTTTAACTTTTGAAAACATATTATCTCTTATTAATGCCTTTAGCACAATGGATGTTGTTTCTGCATCTATTTACATAGTATGAAAATAAGAAACCCTTTATTCCAAAAAGCAGTCATTAGACTTGTTGTTGTCTTAATTCGAGCAATAATTAGTATTCATAATCAAATGTTTAATTAAGGCATGTACCCAGGTTCTTAATGTCATCTGGCAAGAACTAGGATGAAATCCTGTCCAAGGTGCAATACTTGTCTAAAGATATATAGCATGTAAAATGCAGTGCTATTATATAGCATTAATCAAAATGTCACCGGTTCCTGAAATGGGCTTCTGTCAGGGAGCATATATTGGTGTTCTGGCGGATAATGGCCCCGCTAATTTACGACAGACCACCATGTCTGTAATAATAAAAAATCTTCTCCTTCTGCTCTTTTGGTATTTTCTCATTGATGCATGTCATTTTTTGAGCAGGATAAAACAGTTCTGTCATAACATATAATATCTCTGTTCTGTAAATGCAGAGTATGCTATTATATAGAAGGAAAATGTTATACTGTGCTGTGTAGGCAAGATAATATAAATAGCTTTGTATTGTGTTTATTCGTGGGGAACAGAATCATTTATCCAGTCAACTCTTCCCCTCCTTTGTTTTGAAAGAGGCTTTTTGGAAATAAACATACATAAGGTGTAGTTCATTTAAAATTGAGTTTCTGACTTCAGGAGTGCACAAGGTTTAGTTTCAGGTCAGTAAACTGATCTAGTGCTAAAATCACCATTTTGCAAATCACAAATAACAGATTACAGTAATGCCTTCTTGGCAGTGAATCTCTCTTGAAAGAATTCTTTATTTGAATCCTTAAGCTACCTTGTTCTCAGTTTAGAATTACCCACTTTATGAGTGGAGCCTTTTTATCAGTGAAACAATTGCAAGAAACCCTTTGAATTGTCTGTTTCTGAAACTATAATTTGTTATGCCTAAGCAGAAGGCATTTAATATAGTTTATTCCTAGTAGGCTCTACTGCTTGTAATTAGAGTGCTAGATTTTTGTGTAGATTTTAAGAAATAGAGTGTACTAATTTTGCAAAGTCAATAACTAGGTATTGCACAATATATAGGAATTCACATTTATACACTCAGGCTCTGTAGATTTGCAGCATGCAAGTAGAAAAATTTCCATCTCGGTTGAACACTGTAAGATGTTTAGAAGATGCTAAGATATAAACTATTGACGTATTTCATCTATTTTAAAGAGAAGGCAAAGGGTAATCCCTGGGAATCCTTGCCCAATATACTTGTGTTGCTTTTGAAGGCTTTTTCAGCACTGGGGAGAGCACAGTGGAATGCACTGCTGTTGCTTCCTGTGAAAATGTAGACAAGCTCAGAAATGTTAATGTGCTCAAACGCTTTGCTCTCTGCTCTCAGGTTAGAAAAGTCCCTGAAGTACACCAGCCAGTTCACGCCAACTTCTGGTCTCATTTTAGGAGATCAAAAACACTCTTCTTAATACTGAAAAATGATAGCAAAAAGGTGGGGGGGGGGTTTAAATTTTTACATTGAATACTCTTGAACACAGATGCGTTGTGACTCACTGCTTACACATTTAATATTACAACCTGTGAAGACAAGGCACAGTGAAGCGAAAAAATTCACAGAGGTGAAAATTCAAGGACAAATAACTATTTTGAATAAATAATTGTCCGAAATACAGGACTATTTTTCTGTCTGCCTACCTCTCTGTTATGTTTCCTACAAGTTTTTTGAAAGTCTTGAGAAATTTTAGGATGTCATCTAATAAACTAATCTAAAGAAGTCAGGATTTCTGCAAGTTTTCCTTCTGTTCAGAGCTCTTTAAAGTAATCCTGAATACTTTGGGACATTTTCCCTCTGAAATAGCAAATATCAAGATTTCTTGTGTACCATGCTAGTTATTTGACCCATATCTTGAATCATTGCATTGAACCCCTGGCAATTATCATTTTCTAGTCTAATGGTGCCTTCATTTCTAACTCCAAAATTGGGAAGCACCTTGTCATAGTGTGCCAATAAATCTCATGCGCTGCAGGAAGCTTAGGCTATCTATGGTAGGTGGAAGTCAGTAGAGTATCATGGTCACCTAGCCTGTAATGTCCATTAGTTTATTTGCATTAATAATGCCTATTTGAATTCAAGAGAGTAACTTGTAAACTCTTCAAATTCTAGTGGTACTGCATTGCTTGTTCTTATGTGATGGAAGTTCTCTTCTGAGCCTGAAAAAAATCTTCTGTGAAAAAAGGTTCCAATTAAACTGACATATTCCTGATGGGGAAGGGAGTGGATGTGTTGGTTTATTGAGCTTTCTCTGGGCTAAAATGACATAGGCAAACATTACACTCTCTTGTTGCAGTTAGAGGTTCTGGTAGATTACTTATGCTAGAGTAAAGGTGGTATTCCTGGAGTGCTTCTTGCACCTTTTTTATTCCAAAAGTGAGCAGTGTTTACTACTGTTTTATGTATTTTAGTGATTGCTCTAGTGTGTATGTATATATAAAAAATATCTTTTTTCTTTCATCTTTGTATATAAGGGACAGACACCCAAATTACACATTGTCTTTATGGTATGTTGCCTATGGTCAGCACGAGATACTGTTTTTATGAGTCCCTGAAGGTATCAGCATGAGGAAAAAAAATATTTTCTACTGCTACTCCAGAAATTGCTTCACACTAGCATTTCTAGTAATACACAGAGACGCACATATGTTTATATGTAGTCATAACCTGAGTGAAATTCCACCATAAGGATAGCGGAAATATAATGCTGGAAACATTATTCACATCCAGCAGATGACAAAGGCTCTCCTGAAACTGAGTAGTTCAAGAAACTACTGAGTGTTCTCACTGTCCAAATTAAAACTCCCTTATCTCCTGTTATCAGTGTAAGAGCTATCCTCACCAGCATTTTTGGTACATACCAAATTTCAATATGAAAACTCAGTGATCTTCTGTGTGAGTGTTACAGCCGAAAAATGCCTGTTGTGGAACAATCTCCTTCTTTAACATGAAAATTCTCATATAATAATGCTGTGTAAATGTAAGGCTGTAACTGCTCATGAAAGAAAATAGTTTAGAAGGCTTGAGTATAAAAACCAGCAGATTACTTTTAAGGTTGTTTTAGTTACAAAGTAGAAAACATAATGAAAGGAATTTGGTGTAAATATTGCAGATTTCAAAGAAAACATTATTTTCCAGTAAGCTATTTCTAAAATATATTTAATAATTTCATCAAACTTTTACTGGTAAAAAAAAAAAAAGAGCATTGAGTAATGTCATTATTAAGAAGCTCCTGGAATGTAAGCGTGGAATTGACTTCACTCAGAGCAGTGAAGAACAGGCTTGGAGGGCTTTAGTGAAACTGGGGGGTGGAATGTTAGTGCTGGGAAAGAAGCCCTGACACACTGACCAGTGGTTGATTTTTAGTGCCTAGGGGGCTTGACTGCTGCTCTGGCTTTGGTTTAGACTTGCCAGGTTATCAGTTGTTGGATTGTGGTGCACGTGGGCAGTTCAGGGGAAAGGGATCAGGATGATCTTTCATGTGAGTGTTCAATAATGACATTGCACTCCTTCCTCTACTTTATAAATCTTGATCTGTTTTCACCATACTGCACCTTCTAGCTCTATATTTAGTGTGCTGCATGGATCACTTTTTCTTGGTAGGTACACAGTTAACCTCACCTCTAGCAAAACAGCAAGAATGAGCCAAGAGCTTTCCTTTCCTCACTGAATTCCCAACACTTGGCTATTGCTCATGCAAGAGGAGTAAGGAAAGCATTACTGCTGCCTCTCCCCCTCTTTGTATTTCATTATGAAACCATAAGAATGAACATATGATATAGCCTTGGGCAAACAGGGAATAGGTGGATGCCTTTCCAGGGGGTTGCTGTGCCTGGTAGCCTCTGTCAGTGAGAGTGCCTCACATGATGGAAGCTGCAGCAGGGCAAGGAATGACACCATTTTCGGGGTGCTTCTGTTGGTGACATTTTGGCAGTTGGAGGATCAATCTGAAGGCTTCAGACCATTTCTTGCTCAGTTTGTAGTGCCAGTGGAATCACAAAATCTGCCCATATCCAGGGTAGGGTACCCTGAATGCTATTTGTGCTCCATGATGCATTCTTTGTGAATTTAGATAAAAGATGTGCACGTCTTTTGTTGGATTTGTTCCCTCATTCCCAAAGGAAGCAATGTGTAGCCCTGCAGTTTATTCTGCTTTCTCTTTTCTGTATCCTGCAGCTCCTGATGAACGTTCAGCTCATTGCTGGCTAAAATAACATGGAAGAAATTGCCTTAATGTAAAATGCATTGATTCGCAGTGCAAGAATAAAATCCACAATAAGAAAGCACTGAAACTTTGTTTCTCTCTTCACATAAGGATTATGTACAGAGGAAAAGATTCATATGAGAGATTAGAAAAAGGAATTAATGGTAAACACAAACAAGTTATACTAAAGCTCTTCAGAAAGGAATATAGAGAGGTTTCACACCATGAGTGGGTTTTAAATGTTTCATCTCTTGGTAAACAGGTGCCCAAAGAAAAAAGGAAGATATCAAATCCATGGTCACTTTAAAAGGAATGGAAGATGAATGGCTGACTTGCAGTCCTTTTACTTTAAAATATTCAAACCCACTATTTTAATGAACAGTGTCAGTGGGAGAAACCTAGGAGTACCTTACCCAAGCCTTTGAAATAGCTAGATGGTTACAGTGGGAGCTACAGCTTCAGCTCCATCCAGTCAAAAGGGAAGAACCTGACTTTCTTGTTCTGTGCAAGCCCACAAACTATCAGCAGTGGGAAATGGCACTGACCAATGTCATCTGTGACAGCTTTGATATCAAACATCGAAATTTAAAATGTGAAGGTGTATACCTTCAGTTGGCAGCTAATTTGAGAAGTGAAGTTTTTTTCAACAAATAACCTAAGTGACAGCATTCATTTTCACTAAGTTCCACAGCCTTCAGTGAAGGAGAATAGACACTTAGCTAATGCAGTGTCCCCTCTTGGAATTTTTAGGGTAATTTTTCTTCCTCTTCCTAGCTCTTAGCTAAGCAGTAGTGGTGCAATTCTAGTTATTTTCTAAAAACAGTTTTTTCTATAAGCAGAAAGAAGTACTGTTAAACCTTGGAAGTATAAAACATCCATAAAATATTAGTCACTTCTTCCACAGCTGTAAGTGTCTTGTGCTGGATTGTTATGAACCTTGTTTTGTTCTTAGTAGATCACTCTGAGACAATGGAGTACCTTAATGCCAGTAAAGATCATCTGGTCTTGTCTTTTCTGCTTTAGACATTTGAAGTTTGACAGGACCTCTATATGTGGATCAATAGTGGACTATTAAGAAGATTAAAATATGGTCTAGAAGTGACAGCAACAGGTTGAGAATTGAAAATCTCCTTTCTACTCCTGGCTCTGCCTGTGGCTGGACAATTTACTTACTGTCTCATTGCCTTATTTCCATTACATGGGAAATGACTTTATTAGTACTGTTGCAACAAGACTGACTATTAAGGTCATTCCTATGCCTGTGCAGTGCATAGAGAAACAGTCTGCTGTTTAATACCCAGCATTAGAGCAGCCCAGGCAGTACAGCTCCTTGCCTGCAGTTAAACCAGGTGCCACATCCCAAACCAGGGGCTGGCATTTGCTGTGTAGAAATTGCTGGCCTGCTCCGGGTAGGGTAGTATATTTCCCTATGGCACTGCATTGAAAGGAAAATGTTGGATGGGATGTACAGGATGTTAATAAGGATATAAACACCTTCCTCTCTTTTCCAGATCAGTGTATATGGCATTTCATTTCCAGAGAAAGGCACTCGTATTTTTAGTGAGTGGCAGTAGGTGCAAGGCTTAGTGGAGCTCAGGTGATTTACAAACACTGAATATTTATTTGGCCAGATATTTTCTTCTGCCTAATCCTAATTAAATGTAAGGCAGTGGTTTGATTCTTTTTCCTCACTGAATGCTGACTGATGCTGCAGAACCTATCTCTGATTTTATTGCTTCTGGCCTTTTCTGCCAGCAACTCTTTTCCAGATAAATGCAGAGAATTTTTATTGACAGCTTATTTTAACAGATCTTATGATGAAGGATGTGTCTGTTGCAGAGGTAGAGAGCAGCTGTGAGATGGGTTTTACTGGCTGTGGTCCAATTTATCTAAGTTGTCTGTCTTGCTGTGATTCATCACGTACTATAAAAAGTAGTTGTGAAATGGGCAGGGGAAGAACCCCAACAAACCTATTTCTAAGGTAAAAGGCACTTTGTTTCATGGTGTCGTGTATTAATGCAGGCCAAAAAGAGCAGACTCACGCTGGCAGTATCAGTTATCTTCCAGGTCAAGCTGTAATGTGGTGAAGTTCCTCTCAGAAACAGCAGATGGATTGCTGCACTGAGCTCAGGTGTGGATTTTGGAAAAGGGTTGTAGTCTTACAACCAAAGAGAGCTTTCAGAGCAGTTGTCATATCGAGGTACTGGTGGGTTCACATGTGTACTATATCTTCCTGCCCAGGAAATGCCCCAACAAAAGTTTGGCCCATTTTACACAGAGCCTGAACAATTCCAGATGGACTCAGACTCACCAAGTGTGTCTGATGGTAGGAGCTGTGCTCTGCTTTCCCTCCTTTTACCTTCCCCTCAGCTGCATGGCAGGAAAGGGAGACATTATTTAAAAACCTCTAGAGAAGAAGCATGAATTTGCATTTGTGATAGAGAGGGGAAGAAATAGATTATTTTAGAAGCTCCGGCCTTTGTGAGTATGTGTGTTTTGAAGGTGTTGTGATGTTACAGGCAAAAATAAACGGAACAAGAAAAGTGGAGAGCAACAGTTTGACATACAGGTGCGTATGTAAAACTTTATGTAAATTTTATATAAAAGCATGATCATTATATCATGCCTATTTAATTTCTCAAGGGAGTTTGAACTCCATATGGGTGGATGCTGCCAGTGTTTATGAACTGTGCCTATTGCACTCATTTCTCAGTGAGTTGAAAAGCTCTAATTTAATACTTCCAAAGGAAGAAACCTAAGGCCTATTGGCATAATGAAAAAATATGAACTTATGTGGGCTTCATTGCAATCTCCCAACAGTTAAATCAGGTCTTTGCTTTCTAGCTGGGGAACATTGCTCTACTGATGGGAAAATCCTGGATTAATGTTGTTTAAATTAAAGTTGTTTGCACTAGGATGGACTACTTTAAACAACTTATTTCTAATATCTGATGGTTTTTTGTTTGTTTTTTTTTTTTTGTACTTTAAAAGTTAGAGTCCTCTTCTTGTTTTTTGGCTTAATATTGTTTTGCTCATCTCCATTTTGCATAGGTAGGAATCAGGAAAGAAAATTGGCTTTCAATGAATTTAAAATATTTTAAAATATGTGTCTTTTCAGATTTTACATTAATTGCATCCTAATTGCTCATTTTAGATGTTAATTCAAAATATATTCATTTTAATTTAAATAGTTTTAGTCTTTAGTGGTTGCTTTTCTGAAGAAATATTTATCAAATAAAGTAATGTTTCTCTTATTATTTTCTGAAAATGCATCATGAACATCTTAAAAATTGCTTCTATTTTTTTCAACATCATTGACCCAAAAGCTATTCCCTTCCCACAGCAGTATCAGATGTCCCAACGTAAAGTAAAAAGTGCGAATGTTACCAAGCTTTAAAAAAGATGTACACAAACCCCAGTTAACAACCAGAACTGTAATTTTTCTCAGATTGTATTTTAAACTCATATCTTCTGAAATGTTTTAACTCAGTACACAGGATTTAGACGTTAACACCAGTTATTAATATTTGTGCTGGTTTTGTTCTTCCAATTTTAGTGGGTTTTAGAAAGAAACAAGACGTTGAATTATTTCTGATAGAAATGGTAATAAAATAATTTTAAAGTCCTTAGGTCCTCATTCATGTCTAGAGGCTTCTGTTCACACTATTCTCTTGGGTTTGGCTTTGGGATTTTTTGGAGTTTGACTGTTTTTTGTTTGTGGTTTTTCCTACAAACTGTAAAATACTAGCAAAACAGACTAGGTCAAGTTGCAGTCCTTTCTTAAATCTCTCAGAAATGCATCTTTCATTATTTTAGTAATTTTTGGCGTGTCATCCATAATTAGTTATTTTTTTTAATTTTTTTTTTTTTATATTTTAAATTTATAGATACTTTTCACCTGGAGATGGTACACTGTTTAAAGGTGCTTTTCTGCATTTGATTATTTTCAGTTTGTTGTGGGCAAGCTAAAGTAGATAATGGTGAATGTACTCAAATTATGAAATCATGGTAATGGCTTCTGATGCCTAACATGTAAGAAATAATATATTGAGGACAGAGAGCGGTAGTAAGAGCCACTGTTTTATTTGTTGGTTAAAAATTATGAAGCTATTTCCTCTGTGGAGGCAGAAATTCTCCATAAGTTGATAGGTGGGACCTGACTTAGTGTCCTTGAAAGATTTGTAAACTGGAGAAAGAATTGTCCCTTTTAAGTATTTGGAGAGATGACCCTGGAATTTGCAAGGTTTGTGAAGAAGTTGCTTAAGCATTGCTGTATGACTGATTAATCCTCCAATTAATAACATTCATACTGAAATGGCTTCTTATATTAATAATGGCACCAAATGACCTTGACATATTTATGCATAAAACAACTTACTATATATAGCAGTGATATTAAGCAGTTTTTGCAATTTGCAATTAAATAGCTTAAAGAGGCTTGTACACTTACTGACTGTTTAAACATCAAAGATATTCTAAAGCATATTTTCCCACTTTCAGCAGTTATCCTTGAATTTACATGTAAAGGCAACTTGTAAAACATGGCAGGCTTTAATTAAAATATTCCTAGAATTCTCTGAGCTAGACTTAAATAAAAGTTTAACATGGGGGGGGGGAAAAAGACTTTTCTAGCTTGTGTTGGGTCCTGAAAAATCATGTATGATATATTCATTTCTGTAATAGTGACTGGGAAAAAAGTGTCATCTGGAAGCTTTCTGCACATGCAGAAAATGTATAGAAAAGTCTTTTTTCAGTTTATGGAAACAAAATTTTTTTAGGAACCCATACTTCATGGGAAAAAACTGCAAAAAAATAGATGTTCTTTAAAATGTTTTGAAATTTGGTAAGAGTACAGACAAGTTTTAAAACCTAATACAGGAAAGCATTCATTATTAGTACAGTTTAGTTGGCCTGTTTTTGTTGATACTGATGTTTGTACCCTATGTGACAAAATGCATAATGTAGGTATTAGAAGCAGAATCTGGAACTAAGCAGGTGAAAAACATTGAGAGAAGAAAAAAACTTACAAAATAGCACTTAGTGGAGGGCTAAACTGACAGTACTTTTATTCTTTAGTACTTGAATTTTGTTAGCAAGAACTGTGCAGCTAGAGAGTAGCTAAGTATTTCATAAACGGTAACATGTCAAGGTGAAAGCTTTTCTTTTTCCTCTGGAGTGGGGATTTAAGTCACTCACAATATTCCTTCCACTCGCTTGACTATGAAATTCTTCAATTCCTCAAAATCAGATCCAGGGTCAGCCTGACTCCTGGGAAGAGGACTACACTGTTTATTAAATTAGGCTTCAATTCAGGTACGTTATCCGCATGGTTACAGGTTCTGTTTAGTTGCCCTCAGAGGATTCAGTTCATGAGCTCAGCTTGCTTGGCTGGAATAACAGAGCTCTGCCATTCTGACTGATGAAACCATAGCATTTTTTAACACTCAGAAGTGTTGGTTTAGTTTTGTTTTGAATGAAAATTTAATGGAGATGAAGGAGGGAGAAATGAAGCTTTCCTTCTGGTGCTGGCCATCTTTTTGGAGAACTCTGAGATTCTGATCAATTTCAAACTTCCTGTTTCAGCATCCATACCTGCAGTATCTGAAATGAGTTGCTTACAGTCACCCTTCATTCAGAAAATATGTATTATACTCCATGTTCCATGAAACATGTTCAGAGTTACTCCAGTAAGTCCAAGATTTTTTTTTAAATACTACAAAGTACACATTTTTCTATTAAGTGAACTCTCAGGGAGCGAACAGATTTTTTTCAGGTTAGGGGATTAGGAACTTACCAGAAGTAGGTTTTGTTTGTTTGTCTGGTTGTTTACTTATAGGAGCTTAAGACCATTCAGATAAGCTGCAGTTCCAGCTTTCACATGTCAACTTTTTAATTATTTTTCTTTTAAGTAAATTTTTTCTTAATCCACTTTTTCTGTTCCATATTCATCATATCCTTTGATGGTGGTAGAAACCTTACCATTTTTTCCTCTGCGTAGTCTGTTTTTTCACCTTAAAATTTCATTGTATCTTAATGCATAGTTTGGACTGGTTTCAGAAAAGTGAAAATAAATGTATGGATCATTAATAGTGTCTTTTTCTCCCTCACCATTCTGGAAATGGTTTTTGGGATTTTTGGTTTTTTTCAATTAAATGATATGCCCATTCATTCATGGTAAACTTAGAAGGGGATGTGGACAGAATGGAAGTGTTGAATAACACTGCTGATAAAATATGCAAGAATAAATGCAAATGACAGATAATCCTTAAAAAATTTGACTGACTGGTAGAAGGAAGCGAGTCTTTCCTTCTTTGTGAAGTCTCAAAATACAAGACAGTAGAACAAGTGTGTGGTAGTGGTAAATACATACCTAACTGGGAGATGTAAAAGGATGAGTTGGGGTCTGTTGCGGGTTGGGTTTGTAACCGGGCAGAAACACCAATTTAGTGTAGTGGTTTGGTCCAAAATACTCATTACTGTTTATCTTCTGTGAGATAAGAATTAGGAGAAATGCAAAGCAGGCACAAAACTTGAAAGAATATAAAGAAGTTTATTAACAGACCTAAAAGAAGGGAAAAAAAAAATTATACCACCTTCAGAACTCTCCTCCTTCCCCCACCTTCCTCCCTTCTCCCACTGAGTGTAAAAAGACAACCCTTAAGATGTTCAGTCTGTTTACCACTGCCATAATAACCTTGTTCAGTCCATTTAGAAAGAGAAGTCTCTTCTTGCTCATGCTATGAAAACATTATCACAACGAGCCAGCCGCCCACTTCCAAATATTGTTCAGTCCATTTAGGAAGAGGAGTCTCTCTGCCTGCATGTGAGTCCCTTCCCCCGACTTGCAGCTT
>NW_008240042.1:8183091-8208084 GCF_000691975.1 Corvus brachyrhynchos
CTTTAAGTGGCTCAGAGAATTGTCCATATTCAAACTGGCCAGCTGATAGGCTCTGTCAGGTCCCAGAGGAAACTGTAAGCACCCCTTAGCAAGGACATCCCTTCCGGGACTATGCTTGCTAACCTGTGACAGGGTCCCGTGTGTCTATCAAAAGCACAATTCTCCTCCTCCATTTCCCATCTGAAATTGTAAAGAAAAATATGTGCTTGTTTATCAAAATGCTTATAGAATTAAGTAGCATTTGTACATTATTTTCACTATACAAAAACCTATTTTAGGCTCAAATATTACTGTTACTTTATATTACCTTGTGATTCTTCCTGTTTTCCATACTTTGGGACCTCTGAGAATACAAAAATACAACTCCTGTCACATACTGGAATTTCATTCTATCTGCTCACAGCATTGCAAGAGGCAAGAACTCATTATTTTTAGTACAGGTTGGCATTTTCACAGGAAAAAGCATCGTTAATATTCACTTGGATAAACAGCTGTGTTCTTAAGTTATTTTGCTAGGATTCAGCAGCCTGTTTATTGTATCATTGTAATGTTTGACCATGGCAAATATGCTGCTGTGCCAATAGGTTTCCTGCTTTACCAGAGGAGGAGGCATAAACATCGCCCACCTGCTCAGTGGCTGCCAGTCTCAGGAGGGTTTGCAGTCACACATTCACACAGAGCTTTTACTGCTGAGCTTGTACAGCCCATGCATGGGCAGAGGATGAAGGCAGAGGGAAAGCAACAAAAAATATGACCATTGTTTTGGTAGCTTTTCTGGTTCTTCTTTGCTGAATTCTTCAGCAAGTCAGATATCTTCTGGGAGTGAGCCCTAGGATTGGTTAAATCTTAAGCATGTGGTGAGAAGATGGAAACAATTCAAATGACGGATGTCCTGGGTGAATAACCAAATATGCATGTGCCAGTTCCCTGTCTTCTGTGATGGTCTGTTTTGAATTATATTCAGGCTCCTTTCGCCCAGGTTATCAGGAGCTGTGGGCCAGTGTAACAAGGTACTTCTCCCCAAGGATCTGTTTTGTCAAACCAGGAAGACACATTGCTTGTTTTGTCTTAGATTACAATTGCATGCCTGCATAATTTTTGTTTTCACTTCTGTTTGGTCACTGACATGATCTTTGCTCACAGAGCAAGGAACACAGAGTGTCTAATCTGTAAACAAGTAGTTCTCATCCTTCCCTCTCACACTGGGAAGAAAATTCTGGTACCTAGTACAGATAGATTTCCTCTTAAATACCCACTCTTGGCCCTTGTTGGTTCATGGAGATGGACATGACTGTGTGCTGAGTTTTTGTCCCCTTCATTTCCCTAGGAATTAGTTCATAAAAGACTTTGAAGACCAGCAGAGTGACTCTGGGTCTGAGGAGTAGACTCTCTAGTACAGCATCATGGTTCAAGCAGAGGCAGATGACCGCTGTGATTTTTCTCCCAATTTGATGACTTCTTCTTGAGTGAATGTAGATGTCGCTTTGTTTTGTTTCTTTTTACCCTCAAAAAGGATTTTTCAATACATAATCATGCATCATCTCCCTCTAAAGCCTTGGAGAGCAATTTAGGTCCCTGTAGCTCCTGTGATTTTAGCAGTTACTGAGAGCATATTGGTTATTAGGAAATGATTGGAGGGGATTTCCCTCAGTGTGACAAGGTACTTTGCCATGCACTTGTAGGAAAGGCAAGGTTTGATAGGAAGTTCAACAAAATGGAGATAGGAAGGTGCAAACAGGTTAACAATAGCATAGTTTTTACCAAATATTGCCCACTAGTTATAAGGACACTTGCTTTATTATTGAGATGGATAAGAATACAGTACATATGCAGATGGGTGGATGGAACGATTGGGACTGCAGAGAACACAGCTTCTCTTCTGTAAAACATCTTGTTTATTATTATGCAGATATTCTAATCTGAGGGCATCCAGAGGTTGCTTTAGCCGTGATGAAATGAGGGAAAAATAAAAGATTTTTCCGTATTGAGAGCTTGATTCTTCTGTTTCCTTTGGCCCTTGTTCTGAAAAATACAAAATGCTTGACATATTTTTATTTGCCATTAAAACAGCATGTACCTAAGGTTAAGTATGCAATTTAGGTCTCCTCTAATAAATGTGCCCTTTGTCAACACATCCTTTTACTCCCTGGAATCTAATATAAGCATGTATTTTCTGAAAAATTGTGATAAATGGCCTTTAACAGTTCAATAGATGAAATGCTGCTGCTTCCTCTGCTGTATTCAAAGCTGTTAAACACAGCGTATTCAGAGAATTTCTGGCTATGTGGCTGTGTAGACCCTCAAAAGCACAACCTGTTACTAGAGGTTCTGTCTTGCTCGTGCACTTTCTGTGAGACAAATGTATGATGGAGATAATGGGCTGGATGTCCTGCTTTCAGGAAGGCCAGGAATCAGATTCCCTGCTGGGGTGAAAGACTGAGAAGTATATACTTATTTGCACAAGCAGCAGTGCCAGCTTGGGTTCTCTCTGTTACAGTCTCTCTCCACATCTAACCTGTTTGTAACGCAGCTTTTACTGTAGTTTCCAGGTCTTGCAGTCAAAATCCACCTTAATTTTACATCATTCCATCTCCAACATTGTTAAACTGTTGTCTGTGATTTTGACTTCCCGGATATTTTATGTCTAATTTGCTACTAGAGATGTGTTTTGTGACTCGGGATCTGCTGTTTTGCTCCAATTTGCAGCTGAATGAGACACCATATAATGGCAACAGTATTTGTGTTCAGTGTGTGCCCTGTGAGGTCCCTGACACCTGATACATGTTGTGCGCAGGACTTGGTGTTCCTGTGGTGTACTGCATGCTAAAGACCAAGTACCGCTTTTTTACCTCTGATTTAATATTTTATTTACTGCCTGTATGCTTTAGCCACAGCATTTGCAGCTCATTATTTATTAGGAGTGTTGCACTTGTCATTTGATAGTGACATGCTCCAAGGTACTGTATGTGAAATTGCCTCTGACTACACATTCCAAATTTAATTTTCTTGTATCTTTTCAGCTGTTTCCTTGGAACACCTCTGGAAGAATCTTACTGAAAATTAGTAGGAATTTCTTTTTGAAGTTTTGGCTTTTACTTTGTTTATTTTAGTTGGGTACTAGAGAAAGCAAAATGTAAATGTGCATTTCTGGAATCACTGGCACTGATGTGAATTAGTCTTAAACAGAAGGTGCACATACATATAAGTTCAACTGCTTTTAATGCTGATATTAAGGGTTGATATCTAGGTTAGGCACTAGGTAGAACACTGCCATGAAATAAACTGCAAAAGAGACAAGTGCACCTTAGTTGTTTCATGAAAAAGAGAAAGTCTTTGAGCTAAAGCCTATAAGGTTAATGTAGTCGATATCATTCCTGAACACTAATTATAGATAATTTGTCCCTTGAAAATTTAGCTTTGAGGTAGTTAAGGAAAAGGTCCTGTTGTTTTGCAAGGCAGGTAAAGAGTCTGAAGCAAATTGGGCATGTCCTCGTAGACTTTGAGAGCAGTGAAAAGGTTGTGTTCTGATTGCTAATCCAAACAGCAATCCTTGCAGGCAAAAGGTCTAGACTGACTTGGTTCTTTTGAGGAAATCCATCTTCTGAGCTGATGCCACATGACTGGAGATAGCAAAGCACTAGATCTTAAAGATAGATAAGACCATGCTGTGCTCTTGCGTTAGGTTATGATTCCCTAGCTGCATTCAATTCGTTATAGCCTGGAGAAAGGGAAAGCAGTGCGACAGAGCACGGCATCTTTCTAAACAACTACATCAGTAGAAACCCCCTGCAGAATTTTAAGCCATTCATCACCTTCCCACCCTCATCCCTCCTTGTTGTGCTGATAAAATACTTTGCATCCATTATTAAAACACATCTTTCTGTATTAGAATGGCCCCGCAGCCAAAGCTGTTCTCTGCTTTGTTATGCGAGGCCAGAAACTGTACAAACTTCTAATGTGATGTGTTTTCTGACAGTCTGATGTTGTTAGACTGCTCTTGGCAACTAACTTTCTTTTTTCCATTGTTCTCATGAATCAAAAATGTGCAAGTTAAAATGAGGTGACATATTTGTGTTTGGTTTGCATAAAATTGAATGGAAAGACTTAGCACAAACTTTGTTGAAAGGAAACACAAGCCTGTAGTAATGGGTGCCCAAAGCAAACCACCCAGTGTTACTTGTAACCTGATGTGAGTTCCAGACTTGGTAAAATGCCCTGCCATGTTGATTCTGGTATAGAAGAACACCCTAAAGATATTTATCCTTAGCTCATTTTCTCTTAAGACCCGGTGCTATTTAAAGTGAGTACAATGCACAAGATTTATTTAGGTTTTGTGTGAATCTAAACAGAGTGGGATGTAATGTGTGACCATCTGTCTAAAGGAGAAATAAAATTACATTAGAGGTGTCATATGATTTTTAAGTCTTATTGGAGGTTTCTGTTGTGAAATAATATGGTAGATTAGTATAGAAAGGAATAAATTGGAAGGGAAGAAGTATGAACAAGGTCCTCAAGAACTAACTCAGAATTTTCTCATGTAAAAGACTTGTTTATGTAGAGGGTTTTCTTGTTTCTGAAACAGCAAAGACAAGGCCAAAGGGTAAAACTTTCAATATTGCTGAATTCTTCACTGGAATGGTATTTGCCTGTGACAACAGGTGTTGTGCGCTGTTGAAGTGGTAGTCTTAGAGGATTTACAGGGAGTGGAGGAATGACTTTGGGTTCTCTTCTTTGGCAGTTTTTTTAGCTTTCAATAGCTCTCAATAGCTTCTTTTTATGGCACTAGTTAAGGGCTCATAACAACCTACCATGAGCACAGTCAACGTGGACTATCTATAAACCTGATGCTGGCAGAGCTGCTTGCCCTGATATGGTGGATGTCATTTGTTGGTGTAGGGTCACTCCATCAGTCCTAGTTTTTGTTAAGTCAGGAAATCCTCTCACTGCTGGAAGACCTGAGAAATGACATGGTACAATTAAGTTTGTATATACCCATTTAGAAATGTTTCCTTTTATATTCAGAAGGAAGGAGCATGAGAGGTTTAGGAGTATGGATGCTTTTCAAAGGAGGTTTTAGAGGGCGGGGAGAGGGAAATTACTTGGTTGAGGTGTTGCAAGATAACTACCAGTGCCTTTTGGGTGTGAGTATAAAAGGAATTAAAACAGCTTGCTATCGCAGTCAAAGAAAAGAATCAAAGAAAGACAACTAGCCTACCTACCAGTAAATTCTCAATCCTCCTTCACTAACAAATTTCCAAATCTTTTGTTGCCACGCTGTCACAAGGCTCTATCCTGCTGCCATAAGTGTGTGAGGGATTCAGAGAGCTAATTCCCATAACACCAAGAAGAATTTTGCATGTAAATCTTTCACAAGGAGATTTTATATGTATTTGAATGAGCTGTTCCATATTATCTTAGCAGCAATCTACAGACTTGAATTTTCCTTAGTATTGTCTGACAGACCATGACAAAACACTTAATAGTGACACAATGGCTCCTTCACAGCTGTTATAATCTATTGTGGCATGTGGCATAATTGGGGAATGTTTTAATCTGTTGGTGCTCCATTCGGAGTAACGTGGATTATTGACATGCTACTCTTGCTGCAAGCTAGAAGTTGAGCATCTCCAAATGTTCTGCAAGCTGCAACTCTATATTGAGCATATGGTATAGAAAATTTAGAATAGCAGCTACTGATAGACAGTAGACAAAAATCTTGATGAGACTTGTCCAGTGGGTGCTCTTGCACACCCGTAATCTCCAAGTGTGATCCTGTAAAACTGTGTTTCGTCATGGAGGTCTGCCAAAGACATGCTCTCCCAATCTGAGCGCTTGGCTAAAACAAATGTCAATTTTACTTGGATGCTGAAGATCCTTGAATATGTTATGCTGTAGAAATATGCCTTTTCCCTTGGTAATAATTTCATCCCTTTCCAAACCAGTATTAGGCATCTGTGATTTTGTGTATTGGAAGTCATCTTCAACGAACTATAGTTGTCTTTACCTGTGAAGCTAAGTAAAGATTCATTTAACCTAAGATGAACTGGGGGCTCCTCCTTGAGATATGCCATTCATTCAGGGAAATAGCAAGTTCCACCACCTATACAATTTGTTCTAGACACAGAACAAAATTTAACTAGTGGAAACCACTGATACCTCTACCTATCATTACTAGCTTTCAATTTTGCATATTTAAATATAAATTTAAGTTACATATCTTTATATAGAAAGAAAAGAATTAAGAATGCTATGATAAAAAAATGATGTTGAGTGTCCCAGAGCCCCAAGTAACAACAGTAAATGGAGCCTGATACGTCAGAAGTTTGAGAATATGGGAGAAGGTGCCCTCAGACTCTGTTTTTCTCCTGGCCTATGCTGCAAAAAACTGTTGATAAGTTATGGGAGAAATCTTAAAGAAAGACCAGGACCTCTTATCCTATGTTTGGCATTTTAGTTTGTTATAGCACTGGGAGAGGGTTTCAAAAGTCTCCAGGAAGGATGCAGGCAGTTGAGCTCTTAGAGAGAGTATTTTGAGAGGGTGGAATTAAGACATAAAAGCACAAGTTGTGTGACCATCTAGTTGCTGGCGCAATTAACTTCCAGCATCAAATGTCTTTAGTAAATGATTAAACAGCACAGTGAAGAGGCAAGTTTATCTTTCTGGTGTGTATTTTCAGATTTGAATACTTCAATAATGTTGACATGAAAAATAAAAAAACCACAGTTTGTATGTCTCACACAGGTTTGGAAACTCTGATGTGCAGCAGCTCTCCAAAGAAGCATGTTAGAAATTGAGAAGCTTATTTAAAGCTTAGGCTGCCAACTGAATCTGCAGTAGGCAGAAATTTCACGGGGACAGCTTGTTTTGCAAAGTATCCTGCTGCTGTTTTTTTTATTTTTTCCAGTGATGGAAATAACCGAGACTAGATTTCCCTCTGCTCTGCACCCCACCGCAGTCTACCCCCACCCCCATATTTGAGCTTCAGATGGAAACAGAATATGCAAAGCAGGACAGAATTATGTATTCTCTTAGGGTAATAGGACTTACATGCCTAGTAGAATATGCACATGGTACATGTAAACAAATGCTGTTATATGTGAGCCTGCAGCACCAGGGCTTTTTCCTAGCACTCAGAAACAAATTGTCACAAGCAATCAAAGTGGCTTCTGTTCAGAGGCAACTGTGTGTATAGTGAGATATATGTACTTTATGCTGAACAGTATGTATAGAATTACAAAATCATCTAGGTAGGAAAAGACCAGTCTGAACATAGATATATATACTCCGTACATAAAGTAGAAAAATAGAGACAGTCTCCAGCTCCATGGAGTTCAGTCTGGGCCTTTTCCAGCTCTGAGATCCTTGCTCTGTCACACTTATCCCACTCTCAGCATGTATCTTTGCTAAGAGTTTCCCTTCTCCCTGCCAGGGCTGTGCCCTTCTGAAAACACAATCTTTCCCTCTTCACTAAGCACACGAGCCTGGAGGTTAGTAATATTCATCAACCTTTCCTCCCATCCAGGTTCACAGCTAGCCAGAGTCAGCACAAATATTTGCTAAATTAATTAGACTTTTTCTTTAATCTCAGAGTAATTTGAAGTAAGGTTTGGGTTTATTCTTGTAATATTTAAACATATGCACAGGTTCTTGCTTCTTACAGTTCCTAGTTTTGCCATTGTGAAGTCATCTGGTAAATAATGATCCTTCATTCAATTATTTGCTTATTTTATTTGATCCTCTTACAGATTTATGTATGGACTGTGCTATATTTTTGGAAAGACTAAGTAGCTTTGTCTACCTGAGCCCATGTAGGTTGAATCCCAAGGAGCTACTCTGTAGCAGACAAATAGTTATTGAAAATTGTGCATAAATCTTTCACGGTTCCTGTTTCATTTTGGTGGCATCTTCACTGAGCTGATCAATAACAGAGTCTGTAATTTCTCTAGTGCTTCTTTTCGAAGTTGCAATGTTGTCAAAATCACAAAAGAACATAATTTGTCAACTTATGTCACTCCCAGTGTAGCCGATTAGAAAATTGAGATCTCTGTCAAAATTATTTCCAGATCATCTCCCAAAGATTACCTCCTCAAATTTTTCTTGAAGTTTACGTTTTCCAACATTTTTATCTGTGATTGAAAGAGGAACATGTTTTTTCCTTGTCTCCTTGGAGACCTTGAAATTGAGATGCTGTATATTTTAACCCATAACATAAACAAAATTAAAGAAAAAATAAAGTCTGTCCCCATTCTGCTCATGGCTCATAAGCCTCCTCAGTTCTGTGATAGTCTGACAAATGTAAAATTTAGGGGATTTTTTTTGCACCTTTTAAGGGATTATTATTATTATTATTATTATTATTATTATTATTATTGAATTATTACCAAGCTTATTTACTGGGGGTAGTTTGATACAGATATAAGCAGAAATTTAGGAATAACTAAACTTGTGAGAGAAGGATAATGCTTCCAGGAAAAGCTGGCTTCATCTCCTACATTTCCAACTTCATCACACATTTCCCAACCTCACCCAACTTCTTTGTGGGGAAAAAAATCCTCTGGGTCCGAGGTTCTACCTTGCTCCCACCTGCTTTAGTTCACAGCCCAGTTAAAGTCTTAGTTGAATGGCTGACTTATATTTTCCATACATGAGGCTTAACACTGAACACTTTTTTTCCTCTCTTTAATCAATGTCTTTAATTGCTCAAATGTAAAAGTCAAAGGCAGTTGTCCTGCAAGTCTTTCAGAGCAGATCAGATTAAAAAAAAAAAAATCTTTATTATGTGATCAAAGTTTAGGATCAAGTCTTTTGTCTTTTTGTTTGGACCAAGCCTTTTGTCAAGGCACAGATATGTTTCAAATAAAGTATTTCATGCCCTTGTCATCATGTGTACTGTCTTCCCTGCTCCCACCCCTTCATTCTCTCCTTTGGGGGGAACTTCTTCCCTGGAGGGTTAATTTATTTGCTGACGCCGTTCAAGACAGGAGACCCTCCATCAGACAAACAGTAGTCTTTCTGGACTTATGACAGTACTCCAATTTGTTTTGCAATATTCATGAAAAATTATGTGATTGCTTTGATGTAACTGAAAAAAACCCCACTAATTTTGCTTGAATAACTATTTCCAAAGGAGTTTATTAAATGGATGATAAGTACTTACGCTTTTTTTTTTTTCCTAGTTGGGATTTTTCTTTAAAATATCCTGTCTGCTTAGCATCCTTATGTTATCATCATGTCAAAATTTTGTTGCTTCCTCTCTCTTGAGAAGATGTGCCAGTATTTTTGTAATGAAACAGGACACAAAAATTGACTCATAGTGAACAGGAGTTGTTCTCTCCTAAACAATGCTCGGATTTTGTTTGGCGACTTTACCCATTTCTTTCCTCTGCCACTTGGAAATTTAATGAGGATATAAGATACAGACTCTTGAGTAAGAGTTTATTCTCTCTTGTGATGCCTAATTTCTAAAATATTTCCAAGATTGAAAAGCACTGTTAAGAGATAATCTGAGTCAATATTAGCATAATAACCATCTGTAAGGTTGTCAAGGAAGGCTTGGAATTTATGACTTGGTACTGAATATGTTCGATTATTTCTTTACAGGAACAGCAATAATGTGAACAATATGTTGCACAGTCTAACACTGAGATATATATATATATAATTTCTAAAATATTTTGTATATATAAAAATATTTTTCTTGACAAATGACAGGTACTCTATGTTTCCCTTTAGCAATATATTCAGACCAATGAACATTTGTTTTCTCACTTACAAAAATGCATCAAGAGATTTTAGACATATGTAGTCATAACCAAAGGAGAAAGATTGATGGCCATGCTGGAAACACTGTAATTTTACCTTCTCATTTTAGAAGTAGAAACACTTGATGTGGGCAATTTTCAAAGTGGTGAGATGAATGTCATATCTTAACATTTAGAAGAATTTGTTGATGATCTGTAACTCCCAGTTCTCTTTTGAAAATCCATCTCCTCACGCTGTACAAGTAGAAATACTCACATTGACATGTGTAAGTGAAAAAGCGATTGATACCAGTCTGTGCTTACTACAGTACATTACCTTTAGGAAGATAACCAGAACACACTTTTCTGCAATATTCTCAGCTTGCAACATAAATTAATGTTGTATTTGAATAATCAGGGATTTGGGAATCAACTTCCATTGCAACCTTTGGCCCATCTGCTCACCAGGAGCTCTGGCAGTGTGTGTGTGACACTGCATGAAACTACTTGAGGAACTTGCTTTTTAAAAAGCTATTATGTTTGTAAGATTCTTGTAAAATGGTTGTTGGAAACTAAAGCTTCACTTTTGGATTAAAGGTAAATATTCTTTGGTTTTGTTATATTACTGCAATAGCTAAGATAACTTCATGTTAGAAATAGAGTGAAAGTCATTTTGTTCCATAAAAAATGGTAATTAGTGGTGGTTTTTATTCTTTCAAAGCCTATTATACAGGTTGAAAAAATAGGTTTGAATAAAGTGCTAGATGTGTCCGCTGTAAAATATGTGCAAATCTGCTGAAATTAGCAGACTTACACCAATTAAGTGTAATTTTATTAATATTCATGCTGCTTTTAACAGTCACTTGCTACTTAGTAATAGTAGTATTATATTATGAAAGTAATATTTTCATGGGAAGTATTTGTATGTAGTCTTTGTGTTAATCATCACCGTACAATTTTGTTATGAACAGAATTTCTAATGTGTCAATATGGAAGCCTGAGTTCTTAATTTTGCTTTCCTCTAAATTTTCCTAAGTTCTTACTTGACACTGGGTTTTGATTTAAAAAGGAAAATGATTAAAAATAATCTACAGACTTTGGTAACTTATTACTGCCTTCAGAGCCAAGTCAATCTTCTAGCTGCAACTTGTGATTTAGAGGTATCTTCTAATAAGAGTATGGAAATAGTCTAGGATAAAGCAGCATTAATATACTGATGTTTTTCTGCAAATTACAGTATCATTGCTTACCTAAACGTGTCTAGTGTTTGCTTGAAATAGCTGAGATTGTGATGAGAAACTGGGGATGTTGGAGTGAAGTTGAGCAAGGGACAAACATGAGAGTGGGGGAAGGTGATGTAGTTTTGGGTTTTTTTCTCATCATTCCAATCTATTTTAACTGTCAATGCATTAAATTACTTTCCTTTATGTTCCTTGTGGTTTGGCTGTGATTGTAATTGGTAAGTGATCTTCCCAGCCTTTTATCAACTCATGAGCTTTTTTGTCTGTTTTTCTCACCCTGCCTTTTTGAGGAGGGGGAGTGAGACAGTGGCTGGGTGGGCAGCTGGCAGCTGTCTCAAGTCAACCCATCACATGCAAAGAAAATGACAGCCTAACTTCAAATTTGAAATAGATATAACTCCATAGGAAGCCAAACAAACAGATCTTTCTACAGAGGGCAATGACATTTGATCTCCATTGGTACAGCAGTCAGTGTTATGACTATGCAAGTTTGTCTTTTTTAGTTCTTCATGTTCTGTCATTAAGTCAATAAGAATAAATTGTCTTTCAAATTGCAAAGTCCATTTAAACCACAGGCTACATTAAGGTAATACTTTTCCTAATTAATTTAGCAGTTTAGCATTAGATGTTGTTGCATTTTTCTACCTATTTTATCATTTTGGGCTGAAATTGGTACTGGAAAAACTGAGTTTTATCTCTAAGCAGTTATGAGTTTTGAGTTATTGTTTACCTGTAAATGCTTATGGCATGAGAATTCTGAGCCTAATTCCTTATATGTATATTCATCTTCTGGTTTGCTATGGTTGACCAAAGGAAAGTGACCATATTAAACCCATGGCCGAGCAATTAGAATTTAGCAGTGAGAAATAGTACTTCAGTACAGTGACTAAATTGAAGTTTTATGTCTCAGTTGATACAGTTTATGGACTTAAGCTGCTCTTGAAGAAGCTTGCTTAATATTAGCTTTCAGATTTATGAGATGCTGAGACACAGATGTGTTTCTTTTTTCTCATATTAAGGAATACAAATTGCTTGCTTGCAGTTTTCCTTTTAACTGCCAGATTCTGAATAATGTCCATTGTTTGTTTTTGGTTTGGGTTTTTTTGTTGTTGTTGTTGGGTTTTTTGTTTGTTTGGGACGGTTTTTTGGTTGGGTTTTTTTGTTTGTTGGTTGTTGGTTGCTTGCTTTTGTTTGTTCTGTTTTGTTAATTAACTTATTTAATCCTAGATGTGCCTGAAATAAAAGGGGTTTTTTTTTTCCAAACTGCGTGGGTTTACAGGATTGACTTTACCCTCAGCTCCTTGTTGTCCTGGCATGCCAATGAACTAGATTCCTAAAGTGGAAATGAATTCAATTTTTCATGCTTTATAAAAGCAGCTGAGTTGTGCACAGTCCACTTCATAGTTTCATGTGTTTTGTTAGCCAGAGGAAATTTCTGCTACAGTGTAGCTATGCACATTTGTCTTCCCCCGAACTTGATGTCACATATTATGTTTTAGGCTCCAGTTGGAGTGTTTTAGACATGGTAAAGATACTATTGGATATTATCCATCTGCTGGATAGGTCCCTGAAAACAAATAGAAACAATGCTAACAGTGTAGGATCCATAAAGAAGTTCATGATCTTTCTGGATCAGCTAGCAGATAATGCTTGCTTAAAACTATCATGAGCAGGCAGTAAGTACATAAAAAAGCAAACTATATCTTGGGTGCCTGAGCCCTCTTTCTCTTTTCTGAAGCTGATTAAATAATGTAAATGCCTGCATACATGCATAACAAGCATCTGCGTGGTCAGACTGCCAGAAACAAACACATTTATCATCATTGCTGGGGACTTGTTGTGTCATGCAAACGTGCCATCTACGTCTGATACAGCAGCAGCCCTGTGACAGATTTAACAAGATTAGATGACCTCCAAAAAAAGCTTTTCAAAACATTACAGATAATGCTATGCAAATTGACAAGTAGCATGGACAAAAAGCTTAATAATTACTCCTTCTCCTTTTAAAACATTTTTCTCTTTTGGAGGTCAAGCCAGGTTAATTTATAGAGTCTGAAAGTGACTGTTACACACACTGTGGTTGTTTTTCAGAAAATGTAGGGAAAAAAACCCAAATAGGCTAAATTACGAGAAGTGATCAGTGTAAATTATGTTATCGGGTCCTCTCTGAGCCTCAAAGGTCAGGGAATTTCAGTTTACAGTTGGACAAGCTCCAACAGAACCAGCACTCAGAGTTAATGTGACCCTGCTGGGTTAGAAAATTATTTAAAAGAACCAAAAAATCCCCAACAAACCATTGAAAAGTAATTGCTCCAGCAATGATACACTCCTACACTGAGGAATTTCTACTGGATAATGTCAGTGACATCTAATTTATAGGTCATAGTTCCCACAGCCCTGTCTCATGATTGCTTTTTGACAGCACAACTTTTCTCACCAGAGGACTTCATCCTGTTGAGGTGTGTGTGGATTCATGGCCATTAGGTTAAACTTGGATAAAATATTAAAACTTTTCAGTAAAGTCTTTCCCCTTAGTCCTACAGACAAGGAAGTGATTACTTTTGTAGTACTACTTTTAGTAGTACTGCCAGCTTCAAATAATTACAATTATTGTAATTATTGTAATTATTGTAATTGTACAAGTTGTACATGAGTTTCAACAATTGTAAGAGAACTACCTTTAATGATGCACCATGATCTTAAGAGGGTCAGTTCTACATCAACTACAGCTTGTGTAGATGGACTGGACTTGCTTGGTACTTGGTTATCTTTCAAGATCACTGTGAAATGTAAATCTACTGCAGAATGTGGACAACTGAAGTTTGGAGGTTTTTTTTACAAAAAAGGGCACTGGCATGGTTGCATTTGAGCAGTGGAGGAGAGTGAGAGCTGGACACTGTTGAGTTTTCCATTTGGATAAGGATTTAGCTTCTGAATCCCGTTTTCTGATCAACCCCATCCACCTCTCCTGGAGAAGTAATTTTGAAGCAACTTTACTAGATTTCTTTCAAGTGAGTTTCAGCTGGCAGATCCAACCTGTTGGCTACAGGGCATGAAGCCCACAGGCCCAGCCCAACTCCAAGACAGCCCCTACCTGAAACATGGGCTGAGTGTGGAGTCTGTCAACTCTGTCATTCCTCAGGTTGGCATTTTCTGGGCTTTGCTGCTGGCTAAAGTGGGCTATTCTCTGAGATATCTCAGGAGCTGGAAACTGTGCTGTGGAAAAGGTGTGGCTAAGCCGCTCTTCTTAGCGAGGGCTTAATAGTGTTATTGCATTGAGCACCTGTAAGGCTTTCAGTGTCAGCCACGTGCAGTACTGGCTGTTCTGTAACCACATCAGGTCATGGTGTTCTAGTCCATGACTAAGCATGTAGGTCTGATGGACACGTACATTTCTAAATGTCCAAGACAAAGGATTTTACACCAGCCTGAGAGATGGTCAATAGCCAGCTCAGATGTAAATTTAATAATGGTTTGGGACAAAACTCTGCTATGATGTTTTGAGAACTTCTTTTGAAGTCTCCTTGGGAACTGAGACACTGATGGCTCAGTCATTGGGACAGTTTTGGAAAGCGCTGGCATGACAGTAGAACGAGCAATGGAGATACTGATAAGTAAAAAGACATCTACTAGTGCATTGCATGCAGGACTCTCAATGCAGATTTGTGACAGGCATATGTAGTATCACGTAGGTGAATGACTGGTTTAAGTTGTTAAACCCTGTTGACTATTATGTTATATTTGACAGAACTCTGAAATCTATTTTTGCAGGATTTTCATTAAAGATTAGAAGCCTAAGGTCTGAACTACTTTCTCAATTTCACTGTAGTAATAAAAAATAGGTGGGGTAAAAAAACTCGAACAAAGTCATGGTCCTTCTGGGAAAATGAAGAATTTCATCAAAAGTCTTCTAAAGAAGTAGGGTGAGTTGACAACATCAGTATGGATCTGACTATAGGGCAAAATGAGGCCCTAATGATGACCTAATATTGCACAAAATTGAGCTAGCTCTTTAATATTGGTGAAGCTTGGTAAAGAACTTTTTTAAATTCAAATCAAAGTTCAGTTCCCAGATTTGATATTTTCCTGTTATTAATCAAAGCCAAACTTTGGAATCACTAGCAAAGCATGCTAAATGGGTAAAGGGTTAAAGGGTTAAAGGAAGATAGCAGAACCCTGGAGAATACTGGGATATCATTGTTCCAGGCAGACATCACATAAATATGTTGCAGGAACATGTAGCCCAAGCAGATGATGGGAGAAGGCAAAGGAAGAGGAAGAGTGGGGATTCATGCCATCCAAAAAGACAGTGTTAGAGTAAGATAGATACTCCTCACCCTGTCACTCAGGGGCTATAACCCTAAGCCACTTGGCTTTTTTTGCTTAGTTGCTGCTGGGTTTTATTTATGTATCCTTGTTGTTTTTTGCTGCAAGATCTGAATTGTAAAGGATGGTGAAGAGTTTCAGAGTTGTACTGTTCAGCGTGCTCCAATATCACCCATTACATCATTTGGAAATCGAGGGATGAGGACAGTCTGCAAGTCCCTGCAGAAGTTTCAACATTAATAATAACAGTAGGACATCTATTAATTTAGTTAGATGAGTCTCTTCTATATAATACGTTGAACTTCTGCCCACTGAAGGCATGTAATTCATTGATGAGGTGGCCTCAGCCCTGTCATCAATTTTACCTTTTTCTTACCTGTTGAGTCACCATGACTATTTGGAGAATTTTGGCTTCAGTCAGACTGATTATCTCGGTAGGGTAAAAAATTAGTCTTAGGCAACAAAGAAAAGCATTCCTGTTTGTAGGAGCATTATAAATGCTGAGAAATTGTTTTTCAAGGCAAGTGATGGATTATGGAACAATAGAAGAAAAACTTGGAAGATGAGAACCATCACAAGACTAATCAGACTAAGAAAACCAAGAAAGCCTTTAAGAGTATTACTCTTATCTGTTCAAGGTGGAATATTGCTGCGCTGGTTTGTTGCCTTTTTAGTGGATTATAATTTTAATTTTTCTGTGTTGGGTTGTTCTTGTATTAGAGAAAAATGCCTCTTGTAAGTGGGTTCCAGGCCAGCAAATTCAAGATATTTGTATTCTTGCTTATGTGAAACTAAGAAAAAAAAGACAAATCACGTTAGAGAAAATAAGCCAATTAGTGCAAGAACCAATTTAAGAAAAACGGAACAACCAACTTTCAGTAAAACACTGTGTGGATGGTTAAATGCAATGTGGTTTTGTATCTTTGTTATAAAACATCACCTCTTGGTCACTGCCAGATGCAACCTGTAGCACTACTTCACCCAAAAGACGATCTTTTGTCTTGATTCTGTTTCCATGAGATCAATAGAAGGCCAGGACTGCCTTCTCTTTCTGAGTTGTTCATGTTCTGTAACAGAGTGACTCATTCAAAAATGTGTATTTTATTTCTGCTAAGGAAACTGATAATTTAAGAATTGGTCTTTTTCTCACCTGTGCTAATGTAAGAAAACACCATCTGATAAAAATCATTTAGGGCTAAAAATCAAATAATCTTCTGATACCTGAAATTTCAGGGCTCTTAGAAAATATTCTGTTCATGAACCCAGCTTTGCAACTGTTTACTTCTTCCCATCCCCTTTTATTCTCTTTATTAGTTATCAATTTATAGGAATTTCAATGAAAAGACTACCCAAAGGAAATCAGTCTGTAAAGTCCATTTGAACATCTTAGAGTTCAAATATCCTCTCTACTGAGCAAACAAGAACAGGGGTAATGAATATTAAACAAGTCTGTCCTCATTACAGCATTGCACCTGAGAGTGTGCTGCTGTAATTGACAAGACGTTGGTTTTTTAGATCTGTGGCTTTTTCTAACATTTAAGGGTCACGTTCCCCAGCATATCACTTATCATTGGTATATACTGTTTCTTCTAGCTTTATTTTGATATAAGATAAATATTGTGATTTTTCTTTCACATGTATTAGCCATAATTTCAAACAGAAGATCTTAGTTTTGAAAAGAAAATTTACTGTTCCAGTCCAGATGTTAACTACAGTCTTTCAGTAGTTATAGTTTATAGTAATATATTCTCCAGAATAGAATTAACCCAAATTATCTCAACTATCTGTTATTTGTCCCAGTTACATGTTCAGAATTCTGTAAAGAGCCAAGAATTTACTTAACGTGCACACAAGTACATTTTGCACACAAAACCTAGTTACTTCTTTGCACAAGAAATGTTTACATTCTGAATTTCCTTGTCAAATTATCTAGATACTTGAAGTTTATATAAGTTTAAAGAGGAATCCTAAGCCATTAGACAAATTCAAGGACAAAACAATTCCTGAAGGACCATTAATTAGGGGATGTGAATTCTGATTTTAATGAACAATGGTTGAAGGCTGGACAAATACGCAAGCAGCCTGTTTATATTCTAATTATTCTATGTCCTGGGCTTTGTCTGGATCTCATTACTGAGTGCTGTATTGAGTATGTTTGAAGTCAGGCAAGGGCCATCCCATTTTGTACCAAAAAAATCAATTTAAATGGGCTATTTCAGAATGATATCATGCGTTATCTAAAATACCAGACATTTCGATAAGGTTCGTGGTTGCCTTTTACGCTCATGAAATAATAAGTTTCCATTTGTACTTTAAAGGAAAAAACATATTTCAGATTTAGTTGATAACTTTAATTAAAATATTGATAAATACCTCCTGTGATAGAGTCATTGTTTTTAAAAAATAAAATCCCCAAAGCTTCTGTAGTTCATTCTCTGGCTTCACAGGTAGCACTGGGTTTTCAAAGTGTGTTGCAAGTATTGTATCAGGTATCAAACTGTTGCTTCTTACTGGTTTTAGGAATGTAGTGCTCAGTAGTCAAAGGCGAACAAAGCTCTTGAGCTTAGTGCCATCATTTCTAAAGAATAGTGCTGATAAATTAATTAAGAGCAGCATGGAGACATGAAGTATCAACATAAATATTTGATAGCATACCACAAATCTTCATAGCTACATTTCATTCATTGTTACCGGGGAGCAGATCATTACAGGATATAGCTTTCCTGGCATTGGTTCTTTTTGGGGTTTGGGTTTATTTCCCCCTGTGAATCATGAGTAGTGTCACATAAAATTACACAATGAGTGCTTTCTACATTTTTATGGACTTTAAGGCTCGCTGTGATTGACACACATTTAAGTGCACGCTGGCAATTATTGTCAGAGTTGCTTTGAAAAGCAAGCCCTGCCTAACAGTATTCTCCATGTGCTGAAGACCGTGCAAGAAAAGAATTATCTCAGGCCCAAAGGTTGTTACATTTTGTAAGCCAGTGGTGTGCAAATGCAGAGAGAAAAATAAAACCAGAGAAAAAGAGCCAAACTTCCCCAGGCTTTTGTATTTTGATGCATAAACTGATCTATAGTGAAGTTGGAGGGCAGGTGTACTGTTCAGTTGTTAGCATATGGCCAGCTAGACCCTCTGACTTTATTGTGCACATTAAATAATCATGTTCATGACTTAATTTCAAACAGATGTGTTTGTAGCATAAAGTGTACAGGACTTGGAAAATATGGCCATAAAAGTCTGAACTGCCTGTTTCCAAGACTGCAGTGAAAGGGATTGTATTAGTAACTGTTGAAAGCAGGCTGTTGTTGACATAAATTCATTAAAATGTCTTGCAGAGTTTGAAGTCAGAAAACAATTTTGCATTTATTGGCTTCATTAAACATTGTCTTTGACAATGGTATCATAAATATTTTCCTACTCTCTCTGCAACACAGTTTCTCTGGTGCTAAGTCCTTACAATTTTGAATAAGGAACTTGCCTTAATGCTGATGAATATATTTTTCAGAAATATTTGTAGCTTGTAATCTGATTAGACTGGTTAATGGAGTTATTAGAATTTTGACTAATTAAACCACGGTAGATATCTGGAACATGATGTTTAGATTGCCATCTGGCTTGCTTTTCCTGTTGCAGTCCTCGTCTTTCTGTTTCCTTGCATCTTCAGCAGTTGGTTGCCTGTGCAAAACCCAGCCACTCAGATGTTTGCATTCATCTGCTCCATGTCTTCATGCACAGAGAGGAAAGAAATGGCACGAGTCACATGTTTCCAGCCTACTAGATCCAAAGTCAGGTGTGGATTTCAAACCTACGGGTCATATTGCAGTCCTAGCTGTTTGAAAGACTTCCTTTGCACTGAACTTTCTCCCCTTTCTGCTTTTTTGCGCAGTCTTTCTTCATTTTCTCTTTCTTCTCTTTCCTTTCTTGCTCCCATGTCATTTTTATGCTCCATTTTCTAACTGGAGTTGTACAGATAAGTCAGTATTTGGCATCTGTGTTTCATCTTTTGACAAGTCCATCACTTACCAGTGACTAGAGGTTCTATTTTGTATAAAACTCGCCTCTTTGCCCAAACTTCACATGCTGCCAGGGAATCAAGGCAAATCAGTTGGCAGCTGATGATTGCATCAGGTGCTGCATCTTGTCCTCAATTTCCTCACAGCAAAGCATGCCTTTTGCTCCACCAGAACTTTGGCTGGCAATACCCCAACAAAATCCCCATCAAGCCTTTTCACTATGTGGTAATCTTCCACCAGCTGGGACTGGAGAGCCTGAGGAACTGAGTTATTCACAGGATGATATTTCCAAGAATATGCTTTATACCGACTTATAATGATACGATTTCTAGCAGTGTTATATTTTAAAATACCTATGTAATAGCTCTGGGGTCTGGCTGTGCGTCTCAGTGTGTGAGTAAAACTGCAATTCTCCTTCTCAGGGTTAGGTGATGAATCTTTCTGTTTGCTGATAAAAATTCACATCTCTGTTTTAGTGAGAAACCAAGCACATTGAGTCTAATTCATGGCTTTCTCCCTGAGTACTCCATGAGCTTATTTTAAATAAAACACCCATAATTGTTAATAATAAGAGCTGGAAAAAATAATACGTCAAATAAGCTGGAAATTGTGATTTATTCAAGCAGTCACATACTGAATTCAAGTGAATAATGCAGACAAGATGGGGGAATGCCACTGCTCCCTGATCTGTTCTGCTCACCTAACATTGGCAGTCCATATATCCTTCTGTAGGTCAGAACAGACTATTATGGTAGTAACAAGGCATATAAATTTAATATAAAAATGTAACATAAACTAGAAAAGCCCAGAAATTTTCTTTGTGTGGCCACTGGAGCTGTGTCCCAGGTGTGACATGGACAGCGTATTAAAATCTGCTCACTACTGAGATGAGCCAAGATGACATGGAGCCTGGTTGTTCTCTAAGGAGTTGGAGGTGAAACGTTTTATCCTATTTTCAGTGTTCTTCTAAAATGAAGTCTTAGCTACCCTTAACATATGTGGCTAAAAAAAGCATTTATGGTTTATTGTGGATCTTGAAAACAAGAGATGCTCTATAGGCAACAATACGTTGTGGCAAAATCTTAAAGCTGAAATTGGTTTTGAGAGAAAATTCAGCTTTTTTTTCCTGCCACCACTTGAAAGTCAAATGGCAACTGAAAATATTTTTGTCTTGCTTTTGATGTCTTAGTAATAGCAAAGTCTTTAATGCCTCAGTAATACAATATAGCCCTACTATATCAGTATTCCACCTTGTTTAGCCAGTGCTTAGCTAGTGGGAGTGAAGAAAATAGTGCTGCAGCAATTTATAGGGCGAATACTGCTCTTCCTGGAACTGGAGTAAATCTAGTCCACATAATGTGTAATTTATTTATGTACAGAAGATCTCATAATTCAGCACAAAAAACCTGACGCTTCCTTTAGGAGAATTAACAGTTTCCCTCACTGATTTGACTGCTGAAATGCTTATTCAAAATGGGTGAATTTGATACTTCTAAACCCGATATTATTACTGTTGAATTGCAGTTTTTATTGGAAGAAGAATGAAAGCAAGGATTTTTCCATTAGTAAAAACTGGGATTCTTGTTTTTGTTATTTTTTCTTCCCCCTTTCAACTGCTGACAACCTCCTCTACATGACGGCTGACACAATCTATGCATGCAATGCTGTATTTCTCAGGAATTTTCTATATCACAGGCAGAGCTGTTGGGACAGATATATGTATCTCAGTGAAGATTTTGTCTGAACATGACTAGTCCAATAGCCTCATTTCTAGAATTGCATTATTTTTAAGTTGATTACAACTAATTACTCATTATTCAATATATCTACAAATATGTGTTACAGTGAATGCATCTGGGAGGCTTGCAAAAAAAAAACCCAAAAAACTCAAACCTCACCTTTACTAAAAGGAAAAGCTGAGGTTGTATGACTGCCCACACTAATTAATTTTTAAATTTTCAGAAGTCTCTGCCTTTATATATAGATAATTTTACAAGACGGAATAATGACTGGATAACTATAGATCACTTGATGAAGTTTTGTTTTTGTCACTATCTCATTTACTCCATTTAGTTATTTACCTTCCAGGTGAAAATCCCTTCATATCATACAGGTTATGATAGCAGAGGGATATATTGATCAAGTACTTAGTCTAAACCTAACCTGAAAATTCTGAAGGCTGGAGGCACCCAATATTAGCCAGTGGGGTTCAGAATTATAAGTATCTTGCAAGTCAATTTTTTTTGCAACCTGTGGTACTACTGAGAATCAGATGCTTCTATATCTATTTAGGTTTCACCTAAAGTAACAGCTTTGGCTTGATACACCTTTATCCATCTTCTCAGAGTAGTTTTAGAGGGGTGGAGGTTTGGAGGGATTACTCTAATGTTTCTATTCCTGTAGCTTTCTTGTTTCCTCTGCATCTTTCTGCTGTGCTTTTTTTCATCTCAAGGAAAAGGCCAAGCTCAAAACCTAACTCAGGATTTCAACAATGCTTCAAAGGGGGCTTCAGCTAATCCTACCCATCCCACGACAAAGTTTAGTATTTCTGTGTGCAGTTTGAATATCCAAAATGGCTCTGTGGAGGGGGAAGTATCATTCTTTTGCCAAGAGCTCTTGCCAGGAATCGATGTTTTCTCAGTAGATTTGCATACTATATGTCTAGTGGGGACAAAGAATCACATTAACATAATTAAGCTGCAGAAATTAACATCAGGAAGATTTAAAATTTGGGCCCAAAGAGGCCTGAAAGTTAAAGAGAAAATTAGCCAGGCCTTATTTTCAGGTTCAAAAAGGATAAAGTTTGCAGTACTTTACAAGTGAGACTGCACTGTTTCTGCATCTGAATGTAGCTTCTATTATAAAGAAAATTCATAATGATTAGAGTGTTGTGGGCTGGATTCATTAAAGGGATTAGCTTGTCTTTGGGCATATGTGTTTATGTAGCTCTGAGCGTGATATGTGTATATAAATCTATTCCCACACAGAAGACTTTGTTAGCTTTAACTTGAGATTGCTTGACAACATAGCCCACCAACACAACCTGTAAGGAGGAGGGAAAAGCAAAGCTGTTCTTTCTTGTATTCCTCACTCTCTGTTGTACTCATTAATTATGTCTAATTACTCTCTCCTTTTCTTATGCAGAAACTCTGCGTCTCTTTTCCTTCCAGATGATAGGAAAGCAGTTCAGACTTTGACCCAATTTCCTGAAGATATGGTCATGATTTTTTTCTGGTGATGGCTGAAGGTGTTATCAATGACATGATATGTTCTCCCACGCCTCATTTTTTGTGGTTTGTAAACTTACTGGCTTTGTATCTTTGCCTACTTTTTGTGAGACAGGACTACAGATGGAATTTGTCAAAGGAAATCATCTCGAGTTGCAATATTTTGAAAATGTCAGTGTATCACGTTGGTCTTGTTTTGTTCTTAATTTGCCTGTATTTACATCAAATTCCACTCTGCTTTTAATATGTTCTGAGAGTATATAATAATTATTTATGATAACAGTGACATATGGATGGTGGGACAGCTGAGCTTGCTGGGTAGTGCCAATGCTTTACCAGGATAAGTGCTGTGGGCAGTTCTGAATGTAGTAACACCTAAAGAATCAATCAGCCCAAATATAACTCCCCTATAAGGGTTCTCTCTTCCTATTATTTCATTTCTACTTGCTTTGCAGAACATATCCTAACCTGTGATTGGCATTCTCAGAAGCTTATCTTTGCCAGGACAACATGGCCGTGTCCATCAATTGAAGGATTGTTCCCTAGTGGCTTATCTAATAAAACGCTTTTTTTCTGGAAATGTCACATATCTGTAAGGGCCAAAGATCATTTGGCGTCTTTGCCAGACCCCCTCCATCATGCTACGTTTACTGTCACTAGACATTTAGTTTTATAAGAGAGCAGCTGTGCCAAGTATTCCTAACAAAAATTGAGTACCAGTCAAAACTGCTTTGACTGAAAAACATGCTACAGGATCATAAACATCTTGCAAATATTCTTCAGAAGTCAGCAACTGCTACTGCTCCCATTCTGTCTGGAGAATGGGTAGGCTTTCGCTCAGGTTACCAGTGCTCTACTTCATGTTACTCTTGTGCATTTGCCAGGAGTTGTGTGTAGTGGTTTCCTCTGCTATTGGAAATCAGCAAAAGGACTTTGCTATGGCCAAAGACTCCTTTCCTAAAACACAGGAAGGCTGTGAGGCTGTTACATCTATAACACATGGTTTTTGCTACTGAATGGAACAATTTCATTTGAGGATAATGGATTTTTATGGAATTACAAAATATTGAAATGTTGGCATCTTGATTTATCATTTTATTTAACCCACACTGAGGGAATTCATTATATCAATCTAATCTAGTCAATTTGTTTATATATTCTGTGACACACTGAAGTACAAGTTACCTGGGCTGGGATAGGTAGGTGTGTCACTTCTGGGTCCATTTTCTTACCTTCCTGCTTATATGCATACTACATGTCAAGATGGAAGATGAATAATGTGCTCTTTAGTCTGTCCATACATTAGCTCTACCTAATTTCTCTTGCTTTTTCCAGGTCTCGAATTCCTTTCACCCCTTGATTAGTAACCATGGTGCTTATAATGTGGTGCAATTATAGATTGGAATGTACCAGCACAGAGTAATTTATGCAAAAGTAATTACTTAAATGACTCTTCATTATATTGCAATCAAATCCTAGATGCTCTGGTATAGATGTTACATATCCGATCTCAGCATGCTACTTAAAGTCTTTTGAATTGAATTCTGAAACGATGTAAATCAGTGCAGTTCATCTATACAGCTCTAGTGCTTTGAAAAGGGCTGCACAGACTAGTACAGCTACAAAAGAAAAGAATTTGAACTTATAAACCAACACAAGAAGGTACATTTGAGTGAGCCTAAAGCACTCCCAGAACAATAGTCTCGACAGTCTAACAATGACAGCGATCAAATTCTTTCTTCTCTCAAATTCCTTTGAGATAATTTTCTGCATTTTTACTTTAGCCACTGAGTTAGCCAGAAAGTGGTGAGTGAAGCCTATTTCAACTTAACCTGTACTGGAGTTTTTGTTGCTTGTGGGGAGAAGAGGGACTGCTGGCTGGGTGAAGGCCTTAGCCTTAGTGTGGTAGTCCCATCTTATATTTCCATCCTGTTTAAGCTTTGTAATAGCTAAGTTGCCTTTGACTGTTCTCTTGGCAATTTTAGGTGGATCTGGCAGCAGCTCATTTGGAAGACTGCATTGCAAGATGTGTGACTGAGGCCTCAGAATGTACTAATGAAATTATCATGTCTGCATCATGTTGCAGGGTAGTGATGAGCCTTTGTAGAGGTATAGTGGCTTTAATTTGGAGTATTATAATTGATTGAACTCTGAGAAATGTGGAAACTCACCTTCATTTCCTCTGTAATTCAGGGTGAAATCTAAAACCACCCAAAACTTCTGGCAAAGCACAGAAAGGTCATTATCCACCATGAAGGCTTTTTGCAAGCACTGTTTCTGTATTTTAGGCAATGCAGCAATGTTTGTTATGGTTTGAGTGAGTGCAAGGAACATTTCTGATTCCAGTTTTCATTATATATAGAGATTTGCATAGAGCACATTAGTTCAATCAAGTCTTAAATAAAATAGTTCCAGGAAAGTCTAAAAAATCTCTCAGCTAG
>NW_008240042.1:8208096-8265472 GCF_000691975.1 Corvus brachyrhynchos
GTTCAACTATTTTGTCATTAGGTACACAGCATGGCATCTGTGTTTCACAAAAGTATTTCTTCTAGCAAGACATTGTTTCCCGCTTTGTTTGAAATAATTGAGTGCTAAATGTCTTTATTTCTTTACAATTCCACCTCCTTCCCTTCTTTCTATCTTTATGAGACAATGGTGAACTGATCTCAATTTGTGCATGAAGAGATGATGCCACATATGAAATATTTTTACATAGACACATGGCTAAGTTTGTATTAAAACTTGAACAAAACTTGGGCAGAAAATTTAATGCTGACCAGAGAGAGAGTAGAGCTGCATGATTGCTACAGTTGGGATACTAATCCCAGAGTTTGATATATCCTTGCAAAAGTAAAGGTTTATCTGAAGAACGGATATTTCCTATTATTTTGCTATTTTAAATAGCTTTAGACTATCTAGTCTGCAGACATAATTATTGAGGCTTTGCTTCAGTTTGGATGTAGAGATCTGAAAGGTAGGTTATCCAGAGCTGGTGAATGTACTGATTATCAGGAATTGTCAAAATCACAGATTTTAAGTCCTCAAGAAGAAAGGAAAGGATCCTCCATGATGTACCTGACTTCTGAAAAGTGTTTCCCCTTTTTACAATACACAGTGTTACAATTTCAGGCTCTACAGGTTTTTTTAGGTAATGTCCTTCCATTTTTCACTAGTTCTGGACACATATAGCTCATTACATTTGGAAGGACGGTGCATATTTGAGGTGAAGATGTCCTTTTCTCCTGCAGAAGTTTTTTCATTTTGAAGAATGTGTCTAGCTAGTAAGTGAATGTATGATTATCCCGTGTGGGACTACATGGTCAGTTTTAGCCTGCCAAGGGAGCAGGACCAGTGAACAAGCTTGGAAGTTGGTGGATGCAGTTAAGGCCACACCTCTGCCTTTGCTGATGTCTCTGTGCCAGGTAACTGAAAGCTAATATGGGCTTGTCCTCCTGGCTGAAATCCTACCTGCCTGTCGTACATTGATCACTTAGGTTATGACACACTGAAAGGCACTAAAACCCCCACCCTGCAACAGATGTGTCTTCCCATACAATTGTATTTAGTGAGAAGTGATAACTCCAGAAAGGAGACCACAGTGATACAGTTATTGTTCTCAGCCTTTTTTCCTAACTACATTATCAAGGCCAGAGTGTCCTTTTCATTTTTATTTTCTCTTTTATTTATTACCTATTTTGCTAGAAGAAACAAAATTATTTTGAAAAACACAAAAACAACATGGAAAACTGGTATATTATTTATTTTGAAACCTAAAACTGAATTAGAAAAATGTGAACAGTGAAAATTAGCACTTGGGGTCAAACCCATGGGTATCGATAAAGCATATATTCAAGTTTAATTGAGTCCCAGCTGAGCCCAGTGGTAGAGGGCAAGGATGGGGACAAACAGCAATGTGATTCTGTTAAACCTCATATAAAAATATAGCAGCTTCATAGTTTTAAGTTTGGATATGGGCCCTCTGATTTTTTGATGGTCCAACATTTCATTTTCCTGTGATGCTCCAGTCTAATAAATAGATCGGTTTCCTGTAAATTATTACATACATTAGTGAAGGAATTCAACATAATCTTATTTCTGTTCCTTTATGTCTCTTTCCGAATACCAAGGAGTGTATGGATTAGTGTTTCCAAATTGCTGTGTCACCAAGAGTCCTGTTTCCTTGAGGGGCATGATGAATGTATACAAGACTGCAAAAATAATGATAGTGATATATTTCGAACAAGTAACTTTTTATTGCTGGTAAAATGCACAAGTCTGTCTTATGAAGAAAACCTGAGCTGACAACTTGTTTGTAATTTTGTAGAAGTTTGCCATTTTGCTTTCTCTGGTTTAGAATTGTTCTGTTTCTGGACTCTTGGATTTTAGTCTTGGCAAGGAACAAACCATTTCTTCCAGGGTAAGTATACAGTAGTATCTTGTACTGAGGCCTTCAGGAGTTTCTTTTGTTTACTTATGGAAAATGTTTGCCATTAATTTACTCGAGATCACTCTTGACTAACAAAGAGAGAGGTAGTGGACATTTCATTAAGCAAAGCCCAAGAATCTGTGTGGAGGATGTACTTGAACAAAAACAACAGCATGAGCTCCTCTATACTGTGTCAGTGGTTGCTTTCAGAGGTCACCATATAGAATTTGGAAGTGTAATGAATATCAATTCCTTTTGAGAGGTGAAGAGGAAGGGGAAAGAAAATCTTCCATGATATTATGAGCTGACATTAGTTAGAAAAACTTTTGTGCTAAGAAATGCATATGTGAGTAATATGATTTGGGTACTTTCAACATTGGTGAGAAAGATTACCTTTAATTAAAACTGCATCATTTAATGATTGGATTTAATTAAGGAAAATTGTATCCAGTTTTGAAAACCTGAAAAACAAAGTTCTCCCAAATTACCTTTTTTGTCTTTCTTTATTTCAATTCACATACTGGCAAACTGACTAAAGGAAATGTTTACATTGATGTAAGGAACCACTTAAATACTACCAGAAGTTCCACATGAAATAAAATACATTTGATAAACTTCCAAATTATAACACTTAGGCAAAGATTTGCATGGATTCATTTATTTTGACAGAGAAAGCACCTAAGTTACTTTTTTTGATCTGTTCCCAAAGTTCTTTGCTTTGAAAACTCTTCAGGATTAACCTTTTTTTTTTTTTTTTTTTTTTTTTTTACTAATTAAGTACCTTGTGTGGAAGTGCTGAGGTCTTGACAAGGTCTCCTGAGATCAAGTTTTGTTTTGTATTCCATAAGTACCAAATTAATCTCAAAGTGTTCAGATTTCAGGTATTATTACAGTAATACATACTTGTCCCAGAGGACACTCAGTTTTTATTTTATAATGATCAACTTTAGGTGCCCTTCATAATCTTTGTTTTCTACAGATACTGTGTCTGCTTAGTCTTCTCCTATAGCAATGTGAAATCTAAAGAGACAGCAAAAATGGGAAAATATTTGAATGTATTTATCAACAGTGACACTAATAATGCAATTCACCAAGTTATTCTCTGTAGTACTCAGCTTCATCAGGATTACTAAGATCCACCTATTTTCCTGCTTTGGAATTCATGAGAAATGCACAAAGCTCCTGAGGATTTGGAGTTACTCCAGGGATGACAATTATTTCTTGAAACTCTGGTTCTGCTCATTTCACTATTAAATGCTTCATTTCATGACTGCAGAAAGCATTACTCTAATTTGCTCCATGAAGCTGTGCATGCTATCTTCCAAAGTATCAAGAAAAGATCTGATGTTTCAGAACTGTTCTGTTCTCAAATAATACCCTGCTGCAAAAAAAAACCCTTCTTCTGGCAGAAGTCTCAGAGCATAATATTTTCTCTTTTGCTGATAGACACAGTTTCTGGGGCTAGGACCAAGACAGGCAGAATGTGGCAAGGCTGTTAGTAGCACTAGGAGAGCCAAGGAACAGTTGTCATGACATAAGAAAGAAGCTATTGAAGGGAGGGTAAAAAGGCTGGGGCTCTTTGGTTTGGAGAATAAAATGCTGTGCTGAGGATATGGCTGCAGCAAACAAAACCGTGAAGGGCAGGACTGTACATGCCATAACCATGGAAAACCCATTTACAATGTAGAAGAGAAGGAATTCCTTTCTTTTTTCTTCAACAGTGATATTGAATTATTGGTATTTGTTGCCTCTGCAGAGAATGCAGAGAGACAAAAGTAGGAGTTTCATGGGGCATTACAGAAACACGTGGGCAACAGGTTCATAGTAGACATCACGAGGAAGGGGTAGGGAAATCTTTCCTGTCCCATATTTCTGGGTGAGTGACTGGAATTGCCTGGGAAGGGGAAATGGGAATGTATGAACTGCAGATAGCAGCTGTTACATTCAGCAGCTTTCCCTACAGCAGCAGAGAGACAGTGTGGCTACGCACCAACAGTTACCTGGGGTGTAGAGCAGTCACTGATGAAAAGCACAGGGCCAGTACGGTATTTCTTGCACTCTTCAGTAAAGCTGCATTTTAAAAAGTGTCCACAAAGTGTAGTAGAAGTTGCTGAATTTGAAACACACTTTGTTGGGGCCACTTGCCTGTCTCATTGTTTCTTTTGCTTTTACCACTTCTAGTATATGCTTGTTTCTTGTACTTAGCAGTAGGAGCAGAATCTCCAGAGGGCTTCATTCATTCTCTTACTTTCCCCCCGTGGTTCCATTGTGTACGTTTACCCAGTTTTAGTCCTGTGACATACATACAGCATGTACATGCTTTTGAATCCTGGGCAGTTCCGAATCACTTCATAATTTTGTGGTAAAAATCCGTGTACTGTTATTCCAGACAAATTGTACACTCAAGAAGTGCTGGCTGTGCTGACTCAGCTTTAGAACACTGTACCAGGCTGTATCTTGTCCATCTTGCTATGAAATATGTCTACTTTTTGAGGAAAACCAAACCATATCCATTTAATGATGCTTTTCCTTGTTATTGCTGTTACTGGTTTATAGGAAATATAGTCTGCAGTTATAAATGCAAGTGAATGGTTTTCTACTGGTGTAATTTTGGAAATAAAACTAACAAAAGCTACTCTACTCCTACATTCCACTTCAGTAATTGTGTCCTGGCAGCACAGTGCAATTTGTGGGCTCTAGGTAGCTAAAAGTCTCAGTGCAATTTCTCTTCAGATCTGCAGAAAAGTTCAAATGAGCCAACCTTTGTAGATAAGCAGTAAGATAAAGAATTTGGATTCTTTGTAGGTGCTTTGAGATTTGGGGAATTTTGACTCAAGAAGAGTTATGCAGTTCAGTCTGCATTGACCATTGCTTGCAGAGTACTGATTATCTGTCATATGTATATCCAAATTCATTGTTGGTAAGGGGAGAAGGACTTTAGGATGAAAGGATTAAAAAAATATCCTGCTGCAAAATGAATTGTGACACACTCATAAAGAAGATAAAATCACTATCGACACTTGTTGGTAATTCTGAAATCTAGAGACAGATTCCATGTATAGGAGAACAACAAAGAATAAGCAAATTACTAAAAAGCTAAATTAAGAGCAGGTTTCTTGAACCTTTAAGAAACACAATTTAGGTAGTAAAATCCATGATCTTACAAATTACTTACTGGATATATTACCAGCTTACAGCTTTGCATTGGATAGTTAAGACTGCTTTTCTTTATGTAAATTGGTGCTGCCTTTACTCCTGTCTCTGTACATTTGTTAGGAGGGCATAGAGAGAATTGTTTCACTGAGTTGTTAAGCACTTGCTCACTGAAGTTTCCTCATTCAGAACTAATGTAAATGAGAAGCAGGGTTTGTAGGATATCCTTTGTGGCTGTGGGTGAATAATTGTGTGTTCCTGTTCCCAGGATGCCATGACAGGCAGCTGTTCTCATAAGTAGGATGCTAAATGTCATCCTTTGAAGAGTATACAGGGATAGGACTGTGCTGTGCATACTGCAGGCCCACCCAAAGATTTGGCCAGAAACCGGAAAACAACCCCAAGTTCATAAATGAGCATGGTATTAGTATTCCTCTGTCCACTCTAACCAGGAGCATGCATGCATATTGATTGTGTAAAAACCAGTTACATTTGTGGTAAAGAGCAAGATGAAGATCAATAAGTAGATGATGCTTTTTCCATGTGGGATATTGCTTAATGAGCAGGTCTCCAGTTTTTCTATCTGTGAGCTCTGCCACCCCTGAATTGAAATAATCTTCCCATTGCTTCTATATCTGTGCCTCTGTTCCCCAAATCTTTCCTCATTGAATTACAGATTGCATGCTGTTAGTGTAACACAGTGTTGTAACTACAATTTACGGAGTTTCTCTGGGGATAAGCAGTGTCGACCTGGTGTAGGAATTTTGTGAGGCACCCTAATCCAGTTCATCCCTGAGCCTCTCTAGAGAGATTAAAATATCCCATTACCTTTACATGCTCCCTTTCATTAGGATTACAATCATGTTCCTCTAATGGAAAAGAATGGTGCCATGTTGTTCACGTTGATATGAGCAACAGTTGGATGCCTGAATAAACCAAGCACCAAACACTCAGTCATCTGTAAATGAGCTCCATGTAGAACTTTCTAAGCAAGCGAAATCCTACTTAAAATGCATTTAGAGGAAATTAAAATAAGATCTAATCCAGAGCCCACTAAAATTACTGAAGAGTTCGTGCTTACTGCAGTCCTCTGTGATAATGAATACATTCAGAGAAACTGTGCTCTGTTTACAAATACTTTCATGAGAGATGAATAGCATTTCTTATGAATTTTTCATTCTTATCCCAGACTGGGAGGTTCCTGTGAAACTGTGCATAAAACATAGTGGTAGATCCTAAAGGCAGATTTTAGTGCTATCTTTATAGAGGGTTTTTTCGAATTCATAAGCCTTCCTGTAGAGATCAATTCTTCCATCTTGTGGCACTTGCATCTTTTTCACTGACAAGCTAGAAAGCTTTGACAATAGTCAGAACTTATTAAGGGCATAATTGCTGATGAATGCCAAGACATTTCACTTACAAGTCAAAGTATGCTTCGTACATCAGATGTAATGTTTAATACAGAATTAAATGCTTCCTGTCAGCATCCAGAGAATCATAAAAGGAATCTGTAGAAAGTTTATCACAATTGAACTGTTCTGTTCTGGTATGTGCAAAACCTCTTTGGCCTCTCCACTGGGCCCTGCTGTTATACTCAGGACTATTTCATATAGTATTTATATTATTCATTAGCTAAATTTCATGTTTGTTAATATAATACAAAATGGACTGCTATCAGTGAAATCAAGCTATACTAATGGGAACACTTCAAGCGCTTTAAAATGTGGGGGTTCGGTTGTTGTTTCTTCTAATAGGCAAATGTCAGTAAATTTGGCAGTATTTCTAGGCAACATAACTCATTTTTAAAAATGATTGTGTTTGCCTCACATGTAATTGACTCTGGAGAAGGATATTACAAAAGGATTGTGCCACTGGCAAAAACAAGCTTTCACTGATGCTGATAACTCAGAATTTGTGTTGTATCCTTAAATACAGTGTCTCTGTAATCCATTAAAATAATCCAGTAGTCTTTTCTACTGGTGTACAAAGCAGTATTAGATTGTTTTAATGCATTAGAGACATTAAAGTTTACAGTTAAGGGAAGCCGAGACTCAAAAGTAATAATATGTACCCTACAGTAGGAAAAGGATGAGAAATGTAGACTTTAATTCAAGACTATTATTTGTAGATAATCCAGTTTGCTCTGAATACTACATAGAAGCAGAAAAAAGAGACAAGTCTTGATACAGAGTCTTAAACAGACAGAATATGCTTACTTTAAATTATTTTGGCACAAATTGAAGAAAGAATAAAATTGCATTTGGAGTAATTTGTGCCCTTCCAGTGACCTTATAATGAGAACGACATTGCTGAGATTAGGTTGCAACGGAGACCTCTGATTTTCAGTCCGCAAGAGATGAAATATTAGCCAGATTTGATCTGTGAAGCTCAAGGGTGTCTAGAATGAGGAGGTCATCGACAAGGTGTATGAAACCCTGGGAGAAAGAGAACAAGATTGATGGTAATATACTATTATTAGAGATAAGTAATTAAATCACCAAGATGTCTAAGAATCTGGGGAGGGAGAATAAATTATTTCCTAAGAAAGGGAATAATTTCCACTATGCAGAGAGTAGGCAAAAAACAGAGCCAGTGTTCTGAGTCAGCGTTGATCAAATTGGTCCAGAAGGGAGCTGAACTAGATTTTTGAAAATACTAGTTTATGGACAAATTTGGGCTTGTGCTTGTACAGCTGTGTTTGTTACTTAAAACTAGAGCTGTCCGAGTATCCCCTTTACACAACTGAGAGGAGCAGCAACTTGTCTTTACTCTCACTTGGGGATGAAGAGCCTATACCCACTTAAATACCTTTTCTTTCCCGACTGAGACAACACTGGTTCTTGCCCTTTCCCAGATGGTGATGGAGAGGGAGTGCTTGCATGCCTGAGTGGTCATTAGTCCATTTGCAGTACTCAGCTGTGTCCGTGGAAGACATAGTCCTGTCAGTGGAAAAAGAGTGGATCAAAACACAAAGAATTATATTCTTTTATCGGTAAATGTGCGAAGGAGGGACTGACTCTGCCATGTCTTCATGAAGATCACAGTGCCACAAACAGCACCAGCTCACAGAGTATTCAACATTACCTTGTGCCATTCCCAACTGATGAAAAGCGTAAATGGATAAAGGCAATGAATTCTCTGGGTGCTGTTAGCAGGTAATAAAACTGGCAGTAATGATGTTACTGGAGATGTTGCTTTGTCAAAAGGAGCTGTTCTCTCAAAAGGAGCTGCACTAGACTGTTCTGCAGATCCTGTGGGTGATTTGTCTCTAATTTGGTTGGCAAAGTAGTGATTGACATGGTAGAGAATGCATCAAGAGCTCACCTGCTCTCCTAGACAGCTACTGAGAAAAAATAATGAAATGTCATTGGCTTAGGCATTATTATGCTTATCTGTGAGATCCCTTTCAGCTTTTATCAATTTTATGGCAGCTGCAGGCTTTTTTCTGCTTTTTGTCAGGCCTCATTCATTTGTATTATTTTTTCCATTGGAGAGCTGTGTAATTTTTCCCAAAGCAAAGCTATGTGTCTTCTAGCACTAATAAAATTCTTGTCTCTTTTCATTGCAACTTGCCTCCAGAGCAGGGCCTTCTGGCATACTCTGCAGCAGAGGAGATAAAATAATCAATAAGCCTGGATCTGAAAATGAAATGCAACATTTGTTTTCTTACTGAGCTCTACATGGCCTAAAACAGATGGCTTTGTGACGCAGTTTTTAGTGTGCTCGTAAGGATTTTTGATATGTGTGTGATTTTTATTTTGAAAATATAAATTGAGTGAATGGCTACTAGCACAATGACTTGACATCTATTATCTCCCATCACAGATCAAGAACTGTAAGTGATGTACAATTAGAGCAATGCTTAATAAAACTCTTGAGATTAAATGGAACCGTAGTATACTGAGTGTGTAAAGTGCTCTCGTTATTTTCTGTTGAAAAATATTTTAGTCTATCTTTGTCATGCTTGTTTGGCTGCTTGCATATGTTGGTCTGTGCTTCTCAGCTAATGTGGTGGCAGATAGTAAATGTATATGCATCAATATCATTATTTATCTGAGGGTGGCAGGTGTGAGGCAAAATGTGAGTCTTATGTATATTTATCCTTTCGATATTTCTCTAATTAATATTTTCTTGCCAGAATATATTTGAATTCAGTTTCTGTCAGATATGGTGTGGTGGTTTCCAAATAAGAAGAGCAGCTTCATACTGCTGCATAACCACAGAGGTGGCGCTTGGCTACATGAAGAGATATCCCTTCTCTGCCATCAGATTTGCTCCATTATTAGGAGCATTTAGGGAGAGCAACGGTGTCGTGGCAGTCTTCCAGATAAATTCTGTTTTAATGTGGATAAGAGGCATAGCAGAACACTTTAGTGTGTCCTCTTTGTTATTCTCAATTGGCAAGAAATGGTACCCAGGAAGAGCATCCCCTCCCTAGATCCATGTACAATTACAGTCAAGTCCTGATACCTCATGGTCAGCACTACAGAGTAGTGCTTTGCTGTGATGCTGTTACACCAACAAGTGGCCATTCCCCCTTATTAGGACTCTGACAGAGATAGTGACAGAAATGTAGTAACCAAGAGACAATAGACATGGCCCAGCAGGTCTGAACGTCTTCTGTTGCCTGAGAGTTGTTTCAAAAAGTCTTGCAGTATCTCCAGTACACCTCAGGAAATAGTAATAGCTTCAATGTAAGTGAAGAATCCATGCCTTCTCTGAAATCAAAGCGTTCTTCTTACAGTTATTACAGCCACATGAAAAAAAAAATATTTTTAACAATCTTTAAAATTATTACTATACAGTGGATGCAAATCATTTCAGTCAGCTAGTGAAAATGTGCTGCATTAATTTATTCAAAATGAAACTACTGTTCAAGATTTTGGTAAACTGATAGAAACAGAGAAACTTTTCAGTTTGACATCTACTTATGGTTACTTCTGTAACTTCATTTTGGTTGAATATAAGTGAAAGAGTTGGTGAAGAATATTTCATAAAATGTGCAGTCTTCTGCAGATATTCCATAAAGCCATGGGTTAACTGGTCAGCCAGTTACCTTCAGGATGCCATGGATGTCCTCCAGTTCCTTCCATTGCCAAGGGTTGTTTCCCCAAGAGGAAAGCTCTAATTGCAAGATGTGTGAGATAATGAGTATGCTACTATTCAGCCAGAAACCAAAAGTGCTACTGATTTGGGACGGGCATTCCTTCTAGAGGCACTCAAAAGAGGCAAAAACATACGCTGAAATGGTTGAATACTCACTTTCTACAGATCTGGTACCCTTAAGAGCAGTCAGCCAGATTATGTCAGGACTTGGAAGAAGAAGAGAGGAATTTGCATCTGGCTAATCACATTTCACTATTTAGAATATATTTTTGATTTATTTTTTGACTTCACCTCAACCCAAACATCAAATCCCAAGTGTAGGCTGTCAGTGCAGATGATATGCCTTAAAGGTTTAAATGAAATAAAACACAAGTAGGACTGACAGAATTAGTAGTGAAAGATGCAAGTGTGCTATTCCCAATTTGTAAAAATGGTCATTGTTTTTGCATCCCAAATTAAAAGTTCTTGATATTGTCTACTATCTCACACAACTGAGGAAACTCAGAGATTTACAGTGAAATTGATTCATTTATGTCAAGGATGTAAACACCAAGAAAACAAAGGCATCTCCTAGAAACATTTTACATTTGCTTTAAGATTTCATATGAACATTAAGAAGCTTTTATTGTAACTTTTTCATTTGGAAATTTAATTTGCATTCTCAGCGCACTAAAATTTCTTTGCTAGTGAGGGATTTAGTTTCAACTTTTGCTTCTAAAATATTTCCTAAATACTAATTTTTTGTCATATTGCTCCTTCATGTCACTTATGTAGATATGTTTTCTGTTGATAAAAATTCATCTTTTATGCACTCCATAGGTTACCATGATTAATTTTTAGTAATAAAAAATTGCCTATAGTCCTGGAAGTAGGATGTGTAGCTATGGGAAAAGCATTTCCTGTTCAGAACCGTGATTCCTGACATTATGAATCAATGGACTGTGATCAGTTCTCAAACATAATATTCCAACCACCATAAACCATTATCAGGGCTGCACTTGCAAATACTCAAATGGTTCTGTAATTTCTGTAACCTCACAAGATCATGGATTGGGTGTCATAGAAGCACCGGGAGTTAGACTGGTTAGTAGACTCAACACAATAAAACAAATTGTAGATTCCGCTGACATCCACTGGAGCAATGATGGAAATGCATATCCTTTCTGGAGGCAGCTGAGCTTTGGGAATTCACCTGTGCAAGACAATGATTTCTATTCATAGCTCTGTTCACTTTAAAGGTTTTAGCAGGAAAAAAGAAAAAAAAAAGGAAAGTAGAATTTATGAATAACAGAGATTTCAGCAGTACTCTGAATGAGTTACCCTCACCATACTCATTTCTCTGTCCAGCAGAGGCTCTGGAGATATGCACTGGCTGTATGAATACAAGATGTAAAGCTTTACTTTCTTTGCAGTAAAAACTTAGAAAAGCATGGTCCTAAATGTGGAATAAGTTAATGATATTTTGGTTTAAGATTTAGAAGAATAGAAAATTTGTTTCTATTGGTAAAAGCTCTGACTATTTAGTGAAACTCTAATTATGAATGCAAGATCTCTGCTGATAAAAATTGTGGTCTTAATTTAAAAGGGCTATAACTTCCACTGGGCACCTTTAAAGGGTCTCCCAGCCTTTAGAATAGGAGAGCTGTGCTTTTTCATTATCACCTTTGAGGAAAACCCCAAAGGAAACCTCCTTGGGACTGGGAGCTAAAAATGATTTTTAAGTCAAATGGCACTGCTACTGATTGCTAACCAAGACATCGAGGTTTTCAGGCTGTCAATCCTCTTTCTTTTCATACCACCACAGCTCTGAGTGCTCACCTGACTTGCTGCTTGTGAAGCAGCATTCCTTGGCAAGGATGTTTCCTGACTTTTTTTTTCTTTGGATTTAATCATATGTATGTACTAAGCCAATTCAAGTATCAATGGAAGTGATTTGTAGTTTTGACTGTGTCTCATTGTCGATCTGGTGTTACAACAGATGATCGAGCCTTCACAGTACTATCCAATCTCTCTGCTAGTCTTAAAGCACCTTAACTAGTTTTTATAAGGTCAGACAATTAAGATAACTTAACTAGGTTCACCACTTCAAGGAATAGTTGGTGTGTCTCCAGAAAAGCTAATTGCAATCCTTAGGTATGGTAGTGGCCATTCTTCTCTGGCATCTCCATCTCACAGAATCTTGAGGAACTGTTGACAAAGATAAAAAATTGTTTAGAAGGGTCTGCAGCTTCTTTGCCTGCCATGACTGTCAGTTTAGTAAAGGACACCTCTGAGAGAATGCCTTTGGTGTTGGTAATCTGTAATGCCACTAAGAGAAAGAAGTATTTTCAATTAGGCAACAATGGGCAGCCACAGTCTCACCAATGTGGATCCATGTTGGGAACTTGCTGTTAATTCCAGCCCTGGGAATTATCATATTGATGGCATGTTATTATGGAGCTCTTTTATCAATAACACACCTTCCAAGGGCTATTAAATCATTATTTTAGATCTGAAAAAGTTCCTGAAAAGACAAAAAAAAAGATTAACATCTCACAAAAGTCAATTTAGAGTGTCAGGTTTTTTGTTTTTCACATATAATTACCTAAAATCTTGATTACTGATTTGGCTGCATAATCTGTCCTTTGCACCTCTACTTCTCTCTCCTCCTCCTCCCTTAAATCCATTGCTGGTTTCATACTTTAACATATGAGATACTTTTCTAGGATCAATAACTGTGGGTTTAGCTTCTAGTCTAATCATTTAATCCGAGAGGATAATAGCCACCTTCTAGATATTATTTATGACAGAGTTGTGGTAGATGATCTGAGAAACTCTCTGCAGCCACAGGAGAACACATTCGTTCCTGTCTTTAGCTCATCAAGGCCGATGTTATAAAAAATGTCTGCCACGAGTCTAACTTATGGAATGTCAAAAAGATCTTTGGATAAATGAAGATGAACCTACCCTATGTTATCAAACTTCTACTTCAGGCAGAACAAAGGCAGTGAAGAATGTACAACTGAGCACCATCTCAGAGTGACTGTTTTTATTTTCGCTGCTGATGCAGCAAAATGGGGCTAACACCTTGATACTTCATCTTCTGTTGCAGAGGCTCTACAGTTAAAAAGGAAAAAGCAAATCCAAAACCAAACCACTAAAAAACTAGCCAGGCAATCATTCTTTACAACAATTTAGTTCAACTGCCATCTTGATTCTAGTACCAGAATCTGAATTTTCCCACATAATGACAATTTTTCTGAACCAAACCCGCTCAGAGTTTTATTCTCAACAGTTATACTGGAAGAGATGCTAATTCATATCTAATTACATACTCTTTTAATTAATTAGCACTGAAAAGTTGGAAATCATTGCTTCACAAACACTTTCAAACTATGGACAAAAGAAACTGTATTATACCTGTAAAGAAACAGGGTAGGTTGGTGTAGAACATTATAAATTAATTTGAATCTGCAAAGCCTTGTCAAAATAAATGGAAAGGTTCTGCATTGGAGCCACTGCCACTGTTTTCAGTCCATCAACACAGGTGTTGACTTTCTCTCATTCTGCATCAGGACTTGGGCTTATGTTGCATGTTATGCAGAGGGGTCAATTTCTTTTGTGTTTTTCCAAACTTTCTTAATATTTAGTTTTGGATGAAATTCTGATCGAATACTATTTTCATTTCTCATTCTATTTGCTGTAAGCTAACCACATACCTAAACATTAAAACCAGAAAATTACCAGACACACAAAAAGTTGTAACTACCTCACAAATGTCTGAAAAGCAACAAAAAACTTTTCCTTTTTTTAGGGTTATCTTAAAACCTTAAAAAAAATGGTGGGGGTATGTGTAAAATTACACTTACGGCAATGTATTACTGCTTTCATAGTTGCTTCCTAATTTTATCCAGAATACTGGTTTTGGGGAACAGTGGGGAATGGATGAATAAGAAAGAAACTATGAATATGGGGGGCTTCCTTGCAGTATGTGGCTGCTTCCTGGCTGAAGCACTGAAACTGTGTGTTAATAGCGTATAGCAACAATGTAAGGTTGGAAATAAAGAATAACATCATGCTTATGAAAACTGCCAATGCAATTTGTGCAGGTAGAATGCAATTACCCAAACTGGACTATAGCCAGACATGAAAGCATTGTACTTTCTGTTTCAGACAATGCAGTGGCTACTTAGGATATAACAAGAAGGAACTTTTTCAAAGCACTTGCATGTCCAAACTCTAGTACTTCTCATGCAAATGTGAGAGATTTTTATATTGCTGCCTCAACCATTGGTGTATTTTTGTGCCATTACCATGCTTAACAAAAATACATAGACAGCTATTCCCCATAATCTTCACCAAAAAAGAAAACAACCCACCCCAATTCTTGTGATTTAATGTTCTAGATGTTTTGTCGATTAAAGTCTTAGAGGGTTTTGTATAGCTTGGGTGTATTTTAAATACACGGCTTACCAGATCTGCATTAAAAAAAAAAAAAAAAAAAAAAAAAATTGCTGTGGGAGCACATTCAGATTATAAAGAGACTGTTTGCTTCATATCTCTGTCTTGCTGCAAATCTTTTTCTGAAAAACCCTAACTGTATAAACAGTGAGTAAATTTTTATAGAATGGTGTTTTTCCAAAAGTTGCTCTATTTTACGTAGAAGATTCTGATAATACAGTAGTCATTCAAGGCTGTATTTAGATCTCAAGTGGAAAGTGATGCTGCTCAGCACTTGGACTAAATATTACAATGAGATCCACTTTTTCAAAACATCATTTATATGCTCTTGAGCCATACAAAAAGAAAACCTAAAATTATGATGGAAGGCGATTCTCAACTCATATTTGCTTTATCTATGTGCTTTAGCAATTTCTGCTGGCTGGATTTAGTTTGAGTTGGTTTGACTGTAAGTGAGAGGTTGATGGTGAAATGGCACTTCAGAGAAATACCATCTAAGAATAAATCATTATGAAATAAGCTTAAAATTTCTTCTTAACTGTGGTGCTTTAATCCTATTACAGAAGACTAATTGGTGCTAATGTATATTTTGGAACTTTTTGAACACTGGTTTCTTCCTACTCATCATGTGCTAAAATATTCCTATTCAACTGGCATCATATTTATGTAACTGAAAGACAGTACAGCAATTGTACATTTTGGTTTTTCTCATATAGTATTCATTCATTACATCATTGGGATGTTGATGCTTTCTGAGACTAGTCAAAGTGATGTCATTAGCAAGGTACCCGTTTCTGGAAGGAAAAAAAAGGAAATATTTTTTTTGAAGTTGACATTTGAGCCTTCCTGCATTCCTCAGATTTTTTGTTGACACTGTTGTCTTGTTTGTGAAGGGCTGGTTCCAAAGAGCAGACAAAATAGCCAATAGCACTGACGACAGCAACAGGCTGCTGCTGAAGCTAAAGGAGACAAGGTTTGGATGTTTCTATCGACCAAACCTGTGTGTTGTTTTTGGCTAACCCTTTGCACCTGCTGATGTCCTGTGCAGCAACCAATAGCAACTTTTCCAAGGAAATCTTTTTAATCCCTGCCTATTGCTGCAAGACTTGGGCAAAATTATCTCTCCTCTTCTCACTTTTTTCCCAATTTACCTGTGCTGCCTTACAGCAGCCCTAGAGCAGACCTTCACCCCTTCCTTTCTCTGTCCCATTCTAGAAAGGCAAGGGTGCGCAAAAGCTGATTTAACAGGAGAAATAAGAAGCAGGGCAGGCAGAAATAGTGTCAGCATAGATAAAGATGTAAAGGACTCTGACACTGTGTCCTCAGGCGCTGAGTTGACTGACGTGACTAGCCATCATGTAACCCGGTGAGTTTATTTTGTCTCCAAAAACCAGGGCACTGAATAAAAACACCCATTGGGAATGGCCCTTGGGAGCTTCTTAACCCGTGCACAATGCCTGTGAATCTCTGCTAATTGGTGTGGCAAGTTTTACATCATAGTGTAGACATAACCTAGGGGAGGAGGAGTAACACAGAGGTGACTGGGGAGAGAGAGAAAGGAGAAGGTATCTCATGTAAAGGCACGTGAGAAGGGAAGAAGGCTTAGGCAATGTGAGAACTGAAATACATGCAGGTAACCAAGGTGGCCAAAATCCACAGCTGAACCATAAAGAGATTTACTCCATCCCCACTCTGGCAAAAGACAGACACATCCACAGCTAAGCTTATTCCATCTTAGCTGGGACAAAAAGCACACGTGCCATTCCCACCTGCCATCAAAGGCCTGGCACAGGTGCAATCACAAGGCTGTGTTTTACAATCCTCAAGCTTCTTATCTCTCTGCTCCCCCACAACCAGGCCTAGGCCTGTGAAGAATATTTTTTTAGGTCTTTTACAGCATTGTGTTATCTTCTAGAGGAATCCCACTTCTCAAGACAGGCAGCAAACAATGAAATTTCCCACAGTGAATATTAGCATCCCCCAGCTGCCAGGTCATCTTGACCAAAAATACCTATTTTTCCCTCCTTAAAAAATCTTCAAGTTTTAACCTTTTCCTTCCAACAGGCAGGCAGTGAAGTACTGCCATTTTTTTATTATTCAAACCTTCCCCCAACCAGTCTCCGAGATGTTTTAAGCCCTGGTGTTGATGACCAATTGAGTAATCCACTGAACCGAGTAAAGAAAGTATCTTGACCAGATGAAAATTTCCTCCTGCATAGTTGTGATAACAGTTTGTTTTCTTGATTGTAGTTATAGAAGGTGTATTTTAAACTTCTAAGTATTTCCCAGAAAAGGATGACATCTTTTTCTTCATACTCAAGCACATTTTATTGTATAACTGCCTAGTTTTCAACTAAATCAAAGGGAATTAGGTATCTAAATACCTTTGAAGATCTGAAGTTAGATCTAGAAAGATTATTTAAAATGTAGGGGTCTGTGATACCTCAGTATAGGACATGGCAGAAATCAGAGGTGTTTCTGAAGAAAAAAAAAGGATCCTACGTTGGTATATGCTTATGTAGTTGAACAGAGGATGGTGAGGTTTTGCTGCATGTTTCAAAGTGTATTTTTGCTTCACTCTGACTGTATTTTGCAAATATTTAAAATGCATAGGATGAGTAGTTCATGTGCATTAGATGAGCATTTTCAGAAATTAGTATTTGGCCAACAAATGTCTACTTTCAAATATATATTTAAAACCTTTTCTTTTGCTGAAGATGCCACTGAATTTTCTTAGATTAGATAATTATCTTTCATTGTCCTTACATTAAATTCAGTTCAGCTTCATCTAGCTTTTTGACTTTTAAGATTTGTAATAAACTTTTTTTGTCAAATATTAATAGAAGGTAGAAAACCTGGGAGTTTCTTAGCTCCAGAACTTGGAGAGTGACAAATTAACAGAAAGAGCTGAAGAGGTTGAAAACTCTACCCACATCCTTAGTTTTATTGATGCAAGTATCATGGGGGAATTGAGGTCATGACACTGCTACAGCTCCACATGTATAGCAAGACTGACAAGTCTAAAATCTTTCATCCTCTCTCTCTGATACCCTCATGTTCTTCCAAATAAAATAAGAGTATAATACAATGGCATTTCTCCCTCAAAAATTAGTATCTAGAATGAATTTCTAACTATTTTACTTTTGTTCTTTTTTGATGATAAGGTGTTTACTATGTTCTCAAAAAAGATTATGTAAGGGATGGAGGGAATTTGTTGGGGAAAAATGATTTTTACAGAAGTAAGGTTAATAATAACTCTTAAAGGAAAGTTTATGGAAGAATAGCAATGAATAACTATGGGGATTGTGAAAAACCCTTGTGAAATAATATTCTAGTTCTCTGGAGAAAACAATCTAAATAAAAAGTAGAGTTGGACAGAAGTGAAAAGCACAGACATAATTTGCCCAGGGGTTCGGACAAAGCTGTTATTGTCAAACTTAACTTCTTTTTACAGACAGTTTTATTATTCATGGGCCTTTTTATGCATTCTGACTATTTCACTTCTAAAAGGATTCATGATTAGTGTGTAGAAAAGTCAGAGTTTTTCATTTATGAATTAAAACTTGTCGGTAGGCAATTATGTAGCAAACCTGTATGAGCCTGGGTCAATACACTGGACTAGAGGAATCCACTTTGCTTCTCATTGTCTAAAAACTTCTGGCCTTTTTGGTTCTCATTTATATGTTTGAAAACCATAACTATGAAATCATCTTCAAACCTTTCCAGTGACAGATATCCCCTCCAACAAATGGTGCTGTATTACTCGGTAGTGTTGCATCCTCATGTTTTCAGAAACCTAAAAAAGAGGGATACACCACTAGGAGGGATTTGAATCCAGTTTATGCACTTGCCAACCTGTTGTGACAAATCAGATCCTTTAGGAAACTGTAATACAGTTTACACATAGTGTTTTGGGTTCACAGTGTGGCATGGCACAAGCCTTAATCCTAAAAAAGCTAGCAGATCTCTATTATTCTCTAATCCTTCTGTGCAAAGAATTCTTCTGCCAGGGATTGCTCATCCATAAACATAAATCTTTGTAACTGCTTGAAAATATGGTCAATGGGCCCAGTATTTTATCTTAATGCTTGTGCCATAGGTGTATCAATGACATTTATTTCAGACATTTATTTTTAAATATTTTGATAGTTTTTTGGAGTGGAAACAAAACAGGATTAACAAGGGTTTCTAAATCCTGGATTTTCCTCCTCCTCTTTTCTTTTGTAAAGCAGTAGTCAGACATTGAAAGAGCTGGAAAGTGTTCCTGTCAAGGCTGATAGACTCAACAGTTTGTGGGTTCTGTATTGGGACTGATGAGAATTCCTGCTCCCAGGTCTAAAAAGCTCCTGTAAGAAATCATTAAGATCAAAGTTTGCTATTCTTGGAAAAGTACAGAAGGTATTACGGTCCCACATGGTTTCTAAGGAGTAATTTCTGAATTGATTCACAAATTCATTTGCATACCTTCTTCAAATTATTGATGCACACCAAAGTGCTAAGCAGGTGCAGAAAGGCAACACTGCCAAGTGTCTTCCTCAGTCCACATGGCTTTCTCTCTAGCTAATACATGCTGCATGTCAGACTGCCAGTGGTAGTGGCAAAATTGGCAAGTCTGGTACTTCTGTGGTGTGTGAATGTGGGGTTGAAATGGATGATCACTTTTTGTGCAGCCAAGGTTGTACAGCAGAAACTGCATTTCCTGTAGGCCTGTACCTCAGGGACCTGTGCCATAGATTTTTTAGTATAAACCAGATCTATACTGGCTTATACTAAAAGCCAGTAGTATAAAAGGTCTATATGTCCTCACTGAGGATGTTTGGGCAAGCCTGCAGACAACCAAAAATACTGATCTTGAGAAGTATAAAACTCTCCTACACATAGCTGATTCCAGAATTCAGTGTCAGCACCAGAGCACATTGAGAAAAACATGCAAAGAAAGAAAACAGGAAGCATATATAAAATACAGCCAAGGCTTAGTAACTGGAAGAGATGAGGGGACATTGAAGACAAGCAACATCCTGACGTGAACATTTCATTTCTCCTCCTCTTCACGGTATTTTCCATATTTGAACAGAGCTCTTGCCTCAGATGTAATAAATCCTTTTCATGTAGCCAATGGTTCCCACTTTATAAAGCAGCAGCCACTGCTTTTTAACTTTTTTACTTCTTTTTTATGGTAATTGTCTTTAATGCTAACTTTTTCTTTTCTCTTGTCCTTCAGACGCCTCTTGCTAGGAAAAGTAATCCTGTACATAACCTTCACATTCTCCTTCATTTCTTACACAGATGTTTAGGATTATCTGGCTCAGCTGATCTCTCACATCTCATCACTAATCTCTTTTGTCAGCTTGTCCATTCTTTAGATATTATCTATTCTTTTGAAGTTCCTCACTTCTGTCCCTTATAGTCACTGAAGGAACAATGACAAAAGATCCAGTGAAAATAGCAGCATAATTTACACATTTCATCTTTACCTTTAGATTGATGCTAAACATATATGGTTATGGCCTTTGCTGTCCCTTTTACTCATTGTTTCATACCTAGGATTTATTAAAGACTATGTCAATCAACAAGAGATAAAAATTATAGCTTCTTGGAGCTTTCTGTAGTTGAAAATATTAATATTTGACTCCCAACCATGATGGAGGGCTCTGTTCCTTTTATATTTTTTCCTTGTTATTAACTCTCCCACACCAGCTGTCTTCAATACAAAGGCAGGCAGATGTCTGCTGACAGCCTTATTTAGAAATTCGAGTGCTTTCCGGATTTAAATCCAAGATCTAAAATTTTAAGATCAATGCACAGACACTGTGGAAGTGAGAACTGTTGTTTTCATCTGAGTTTCATCTTCTACATCGATCTACTGTTCCAATCAGTGTTGCATCATCTTCCTATCCTAGGAAAATAGCAGCAGGCAAAATTGAACTGGTTCACAGAAGCTCAACGAGCTGATATTTATTTTTGAGAAGATGCCATATTTTCAAGAAATACAATACAAATATATCAGACCAATGATATAGTGATCCTCAGCTCTGAGGAAATCCACCCAAGAGAAATTTCAAACTGACTTCATGTGTTTTCAGCATTAATTAGCATTCCAGATATACTACAGGCAGTCTGAGGCCTTAGGTTGCACCAACTCAGTATCATATTTCAGAGCTGTGTAAATCCAGTAAAAATTTTAATCACGTGTTTTATTCCTCTACCTCTGGCTCTTGTAGTCAAATATCTGTCAAACAGATCAGTCAGAAAAGTTAAACATATTTATAAAGACCAAAAGTTATTTTTTCTAAGTGGAATCATGCACCTTGAGGTATATAATTTTGGAATGAAGAAGAGCTTTTCTGCTATCATTATCAACCTGTTGCAATATTTGTGATGCTGCAGGTGCATATAACAGAGGCTCTGGCCTCTTTCTCACTGTGATTTTGGGGGGGAGTAAGTTGCTCCTGATAGGAATTTCAAACTATATTGTGAGAAAAAAAGCTCCTTTTTCCTCAGGTGGGTTAGACCCAACCAGCTGCCTATTTACTCACTTCTCCCACTGGACAGGGAGTAAATAAAAAGAAGGCAAGAAGACTGAGGGATGGAGAAAAAGATGGTTTATGAAGTGAAACAAAAGCTGTGAGTGAAAGCAAAACAAAATAAGGGATGTATTAATTCTTTCACATTTGCAGACAGTTGTCCAGCAGCTTCCTGGAAAGCAGGTCCTGAGAATGAATTTCTTGGGATATCATACCTGCAAACATCGGGAATTTCTCCACCTTTTCTTGAGATTTTATTGCTGACTACATTATGAAGCACACTTTTGCTCAATTTTGGTCAGCAGAACCCGCTCCCAATTTCTTGCTTATCCCTGGCCTGGAACCAGGGTGACAAAGTGTGAAAAAGAGAAAGTCTCAAAGCACTGCTCAGCAAAACATTGGGGTTTTATCAGTGCTGTTTTAGCCAGAAATCCAGATCCAGAGCACTATTCAGGCTGTTACAAATAATGTTAATTTCATCCCAGCCAGACGCAGTCCACTTCCTTATCCCCTCAGGAAGAGATGTTCTCTTTTTTTTTTTTTGGAGTCCAGCAGTAGTAGGCAGTGTTCTTCATCTAAATCATCCCGAAAGTGTGCATCATCCTGGCAGCCAAAGGTCAAATTAATGAGCATCACTTCTGCTTGGCCACTGCCAGTCACCAGTGTCTGACCTCCAACCAGAACACCCACGTCCACTCAGAGCTCTCCGTGATGTGGTGATAAGGCTCTAATCTGCCCTCAAATCTGGGCTTTGCCTTAAAATTCACTGCTCTACCCTGAGTGTATTATTATTGCACCTTTATCACAGCTCATTGAGCCACATAATCATTCTGCGTGCATCACTGCTTCCTCTCCTGGTAAAAATGCTTGGCATCCAGTGATGGCATCATGGTAAAGGTGCAGTGAGTGCTTCAGGAGCAAAGTTCTCTAATGGCTAAGAAATAGATTAGGAAAAGCTACGAAAGCAACTGACACATTTTATAACCTATACAATCCTTTTGTGAGGTATTTGAGATTCTTGTGGGAAAATTAAACCCTAAACTCATCAGAGGTCCATTTTAAAAACAGTTTTGGTTTTGATAGCTAATATATTTCAAATTTCATTTAAACAGTTTATGAGATGCCTGTAAGATAAAACAGGTTTATTCATTGGAGAGTTTTCTTCCCTCAAACCTATTAAAATTTCAAGTATCAAGCATTTCCAGTCCCTGAGCCAAAATTCATAAAGCTTTTGATTCATTATTTTACATAAACAGCCATTGTACCTGATGAATTGATGTTGAATGTGTTATATTAAATTCCTAAATTCCCCAGTTGTTCTATAGGATTCTTCACTTTGAAGAATTGTCTGATTTTACTTGTGTGATGCAGTAAATGATTAATATACTAATTGTTGCTAGAATATTGAATCATCTGTTCTTCAGATTCAAAACTGCTACCACTCTGAAGAGCTGCTCCTCCACTTCTCCTCCATTTAGTGAAAGTGATAAACCCATGCCTTTCCTTTTCAGAAGTAATTGAACCAATTTAAATGTGAAAGTCTAGATTGTCTCTGCATTGTCTCTTCATTTCTCCCACGCTACTTCTTCGCCTCTCCTTTTAGTTGCCAGTAGCTCCATTGTCTTTTGTTTTCAGTATAAGAACCTCTATTTTTTTCTTAATTTTATCTTGTCTGAATGCCAGCTCTTTTTCTTATTCTTTCTTTTTGATGTTGCTTTGGCTGCTGGGTTTCATGGGATCAGCTTTTCAATCTATGTACAATCCTGTACATGTTTTCCTTCCTTGTTTTGCAATACAAACATACTTCCTCTCCAAAGTATGTGGGTCTCAGTTCTTTCGTATATTCATCTTGAGATCTCTTTCAACCCCACTTTCATGTTTGCTTTTTCCTTATTTTCCCACTCCTCATCCTCTATACCATGTCTGTTTTTTCCCCTTTATTTCTTCCTGCCTTGTGGCTTCAGCACATTTTGGTTGGACCTAAAAGAGGATGCTTGCCAAGAGATAAGTTTGCTACTCCCTATGTCACATGAAGGAGCTTGATTTTTTAATTTCTGGACTTGCTCCATATGAGAGTGTGGTTATCAACCAAAGAGTTTTAAATACATTTCTCAGTTTTTCAGGGGCAAATGAGTATACCTTTTTTTTTTTTTTTTTTTTTTTTTTTTTTTTTTTTTTTTTTCCTCTTGGTGCTAGTTTGTCACTTTCTGGCAAATTGTGTGGGGGTTACTTAAAACTAAAGTTAAAAAAAAAATCAGGTAAGAATTTCCTTGTACCTGATTACAGGAAGAAAGGAATTTTCCTCCAGAGACAGTAATGGCATCCATAACATGAATATTTAACTGCTACTACAGTGTTATTACAACGACACTCCAGTGCAGTCACAAGCTGCAGGTGTAGTGGGTGTGGTACTACAATGTTTGTTCTGAAGACTGCATAGATTATGTGAGGATACATGCTTGCCATGCTCTGAAATTCTACCTAAAAATGGCACTGAAATTCCAGCCACAGCCTGAGACATTTTTACAAGAGCAAAACACTGCCTGCATGAAAAAAACACACAAGGGAAAAACAAGTGTAACAAATTCATAATTCAGATTAATTCCACAAAAATCTTTATTGCACTCAACAAATAATGACAGCTCCCTATCACAGTGGCTGAATTTTGTTACTATCATTCTTTAGAAGTCTGTATGCAGAAAATCCATTTCATCAGCATTTTCCAAAGAGTTACAAGTTTTCCTTGTGACTGTAAAAACCCTTTCACTCTAACTTCAGAAAGATTTAGTCAAATTGTGTGCACTGCTGTTGTGCAGATTTCAGTTTCCCCTTGGCTTGTTTGAAAGAAACAGAAGGCATCATTTACCTTCTCTGTCTGCCATCATTCAGCCAAGTAGCTGTTTAAGCAGCTGGACAAAACCAGAAGATGCTGGCTCAGCTGGAACAGGGGAAGCAGTAGCCCAAATAGTAAAGGAGTTCAGGGACACAGAAATGAGGCAGGATTATTCGGCAAGATTAGGCAATTTCTGGTATTAGGAACTAATATCTGTAGCAGGCTTTGCAAGTGATGGCCAGAAGGATTAAAGGAAAGTAGATGAAGATAGATGCTCAAGTTTGGACTTGTTGAATTTCAACCGTTACATTTCGTTTGAACAGGCATGGTAACACAGATGACAGAGAAGGCTCTGGTAGGAGGAGTTACAATAACCTCACTTTATCTTGATGAGGATGTAAACAGAAATTTTAGCTGTACAGAAAGCAGGGAAAAAGGTGGGTTCAGGGAGGATACTCAGTAGAAGCCTGCAATACTGGCTGTTTCTTCTACTAAATACCCTCCCTTTTCTCCTGCTTTCTATGTAGCTAAAATACCAACCCAGTTAATCCCCAGTGAAAAGACATCTAAAACAAGAAGGGACTTCGGGAATAAAAGAAAAAGATCTTTTACAAAAAGGATAGCAAATCTTTTGCTGTGTAGTTCATTTTGATGGTGACTCTTCCAGAAATAAGCACCAGAGAGATGGACTCAGTGTTGTCAATCCTCTACATCAAAACATGATTGTAGGATGGACACAAGGAGTGGTTGGTTTTTTTTTTTTTTATCCTCCTCTGTTGACATTCAGACTTTTGGTTTGCTCCCAGCATATATTTTTAAGGTTCTATCTGCAGTCATTGTTTTGAATACGCTCATCTTTCACTGTAAAAAATGTTATGCTGAGATCTGTGTATGATCTCAGCCTTAAAGAACTAGGCAGTGTTGAAAAGTCTGTGGTAAACATATCTGGTTGCAAATTTCCTTACACCTTTGACAGCAATAACAAAGTTGAAGTTTAAGTGTAATTAAGTAGTTAAGTGAGGGCATATTTAGAACACCCACATATCTGTTGAATTGTCCAAACAGTTTGGAGATGTATTTAAGTAAATCCTGAACTGTGTTATATTTTTCAGTAGAATTGAGTAGCTTTAAATGCAGACTAGTCTACTGAGGCTGATGGTTAATATGCCTCCGTCATGTTCAACATTTCAAGGATCTTATTTCAAGATTTTATTTTTAAATTGTGTTTCAGTCTGCAGTTTTGAAAAAAAAATCAGCGAATGGGGCTAAGTAAATGTGATCACTTTTATCCTGTCAGTACTAATTTTCAAAAAAATATTTGGAATAATTTTATATTCTGTTTAAATTAAATACATTCAATTCTCACAGTAAAAAGATAGCAGAGCTTTTGAATATACGCATTGCCTCCTTTTCCTCTCTGTACTGCTGGTGCCTGCTTGCTTCACAAAGTCGTGTCTGAGCATAAAGCTGACTGTGCCTCTGAGCAGATTTTTGCTTTTAGTTCCTCTACAGTGAGGGCTGGAGAGGCAATGATAACTGTGACTATTGCAACTCATTCCTACAGGAACTTTAATTTTGAAAACGGAAATGGAAGTCACGGATGTCTCTTTGTTACGTGCAAGATGGATGAATATAGGAGTTTGTTCAATAAAATAATTGAATCAATTACATAAATTTCAGTGGCTTGAATTTCTTTGAAAAATAAAAGTAATTAGATTATGCATACTATAATTTCCACAGGTAAAGCTGACATAATTGTTGTCTCAGTTATGGCAAACTTTCTTCCTTTTATGATGTTTATACAGTTTAGTTAGTCTGTGTCATGGTGGTGACTGTCATGCTTGGGAGATTGTTTTATGTTCTTCTGTTGAAAGAAGAAAGCAACGGAGCTTTTTAAAATTTTCTGGGTTTTTTTTCTGTGCTACATAAAGTGAGGCTGTCAAAAAAGAAGTAAAACCAGAGGGTTCTTTCTGTGTCTAATCAATCAATAAGTCTAAGGAAGCTATTTTAACCGAAAATCACACTTGACTTGTAGGGTTGTGCTTCTCGTGTAGTCAGCACTTTATTGAGTAATGCTATGGCACAACTCCCAAAGGTGCAGTCATGGGGAAACTTCTCAGGTGTTTCTTAGATCTAGCAGCAAGGGCAGCTCTTTCACCCAATATCACAGGCTTGTCCAAATCCCATTTAGTGTTAAACGGAGTTCATGTCTAACAGGGAAGGAGATCTTGTTTCAGAGTATGATAAATATCTCTTAAGACTGGTTTGCCATATCTGTAGAAAAGAAACAATTCAAACATGGTGTTAGGGCACTAAAAAATGAATGGCATTGCCATCCTCTGCAGGCTGGCTACAGGGAAAGATGTTGTTTACATGGAAATATTTATGTGTTGCGTTTTCTTTTGCTGCTGGTAGCATTTTCTGATGATAAGTTTTTTCTCTTTCTCTTTTTGCTTTTCTATAACTTAAATAACTTTAAGAGTTGGGTTTCTGTTTTCCCACACACTCTCTCCTATACAATATTGAGAAATAGACAGGGTGGTTTATCTAAATTTTACTAGCATGAACATAAACTGTAACATCTGGTTTTACGTAAGTGAACCAAAATTTATCTGTGACTAAGATTCACTGAATTAGTTTAGATGGATTTAGGTTTTTTTAAAAGCTCAAAGTATTAAAAAGGGAGGCAATCAGTAAATACAATAGTGTTTAAGATTTAACTATATCCGGAAATATCCTGAGTTGTGTCATCAGTGTGTACCAGACAAATCTTGTGTCTATCACAGTAAATGTTAGATTGAAAGTTCCTCATGACAAGTTGTTGGTTATCTACCTGGGATTACGCAAATATTTGTTGGTCGCTTGGTTTGTTGGTTAGTTTTCAAGGTTTTTTAGTATATTGGGAAAAACCTGCAAAAGTATAATCGAGAATTAATGCTGCTAATACCAATATGTGGGTATTCATTGCAACTTTTTAAACTATAAAGTTTATATCAACCCATAAAATATATACTCAAAGCACACCCAGGCTTTGTATGGTTTTTGAGAGCATTTCCAAACAATGCTGTAATAAATTATTCCATGAATTTGAAACTTTTCATATCCAGATCATGGCTGAGTTAGGCAGGACTCAATTGGAGCACAAACTGGACTGCTTCTCATGTGAAGTACTTTTTATTGTTTTTTTGCAAGCAAAATTTAACCAAGTAAGAGGGTGTTTTGCTTAAGGAAACTGTTAAGATATTCCAGGGTTCACTTTAACCCTTCTTCAAAATGCTTTATATATTAGCTATGGAAGAAATTTGTTTCGACTATAAGCCTACAACTTGTAGTCCAAGGTCTGGTCTGTAATTCATGTATTATGGTCTCATGTAATTTTGTATGAAGTTTATAGATCAGAAAAGCATCACCATGTAGACAGTAAAAAGTGCCTTTGCTCATATATCAAAACTTTCTTGAGATGCTGCTGTAATTTATACCAATAAGATACATGATTTTACTCTAAAAAGGCATTAAAAGTAAAGGGAGATCTTTTTCCAGTGGACTTCTAGAGTCGTCTCCTCTCTAGGTACATAAATACATAATACTTGCAGAACTCATAAGACATCTTCCACTTGTTCTCTTCCATGTCGTTCAAGAAAAGTAGCAGGTAACTGTAGCAAGAGACATAAAATTATAGAAGTTTTAGGCTCTGCTGAGTAGATCGTCCTTTCTCAACAAATTTCTCAGAAAAATATTTATGAACTTCCAACCTTAATTATATTACCCCAAGCGTTACTGCCATGACAATAAAGAGAGGGCAAGCACATCAATTATAAATCAGAAGAAAGGAGAAACTGTACTGACACAGAATTTCTACATAGAAAGCTGCCTGTATCAGCTCTTGCTCTGTGGGAGCCACTTCCCTAAGGCAAAGGATGGCCCTCATGTTCATCAAAGTGCATAATCATGTGCTTAATTACTCCTGAATCTGGACACATCAACAACTGCTTTGTACATTATTTTCTTCCAACAAAACTTGCCCAAACCATGTGAAGTGGTGTTTAGTGGGAACTTAAAGTGCTTTTTTATCATACAAATGCTGTTGTTAAGTAGTTTTTAACTACAATTTTTACAGGTTTTTATGGAAAATTTTATATAGAGCACTGCAGTCAGTACAAAACATGATGTGGGTTATACACAGTCAGAAGTTACTGTCTGCTATGTGCAGTGGATTTACTGCATTTATAGGAACCAAAAACTTCATAATTGACCTGTTTAAAAACCAAACAGACAAACCAAACCCAACAAAACTAGTGTGATATTGCTGTGATATTTATTCAGGATGTATAGTCCTCAGGAAGATATTACATAACTTTTCTTGGGTTTCGAAAAGAAACAGGACAGTCCTCAGGAAGATATTACATAACTTTTCTTGGGTTTCGAAAAGAAACAGGACTGACTGTCTTAGGGTAAGTTGAAGGCATTTCCATCCTAAAATTATTTACAGACTTTGTAGTGTAATGCTGTACTGTAACTTGCTGAACATTCAACAAGAGCAGAATTTATCATGCAATGTGACCTAAATATTTAGCATTTTCTGATATTTTCTTACATGAGCTGCTTAAAGAAAAACATGAGATGACTATTAAAGCAATTTTATGTATATTTTTATTTGAATGTTTTTTCCTGTATCCATGATTTTCCTGTAACTTAGAAGTGCTATTCAATGCATATACAGTTGCTAATATGATGCAAATGATTAAATAACAGAATTTGATTGTTTCAGTTAAAAAGTATTTGTGAACATTCAAACTACATTTTGTTCTTTTTTTATTTGTTGTTGCACAATAAATCAGGATGTGTTTGTTGCTACTTTTATGTGGTTACTCTGAGCAGTCTGGTGGACTGCACTACAAAATACAATTCTTCAATAGCATTCAAGTTAATGATTCTCTTACAGCGTATCTTGTGTTGGTTTTTTTAGTGAAGCAAATGACATCTGTGGGGATGGTCACAATTCAGATTAAGATTCTGTCCTTTTCTTAGCTCAGCCGTTTTGCTTCTCACCCATTTCACCTTCCTTTCTACTCTGTGCTGTAGAAGTGGGAAAAGATGGCAATCAGATTTGGTGCCCTGGATGGATGGCTTTAGGTTTGGCTGGGGGCTGGAAACAGCCATCTCTGGATACATTCATCCTAATAAGTTGGAAAATCACTGTAGCTTTCCTTTGGTAGTAAATTGAGTAGGCTTCTTGAGGAAAGACATCTGCATAAAATCCCTTACCCACATGTTCCTTTAGGCCTTTCCAGTATATTTATTTTATTTATTATGCTTTAGCCATACCTATGATAGCTTTCAGTGAGCTAATTGTGCATAAAAAAGATGGAGCTTTATGCAGGTTAGTCAAATATGGGTTTTTTCTTTATGGTCTGTGCTGAGTTGAAGGTTTTGATGACTGAAATAGTGCCTAAGCTAGTTTGTTTAAGCCTGATACCTCTGTGCTCTTTTTTACTTTTAACGCTTTTTGTCTCTGTACTAGAGAAGGGATTGAAGGAATAGGAGCTGTGCCAAAAGACTTTGTCAAACCCAGACTTTGAGACTGTATTCAGAGAGAATCTGTTAACTAGTCCTTTAAGGCTCTTACTAAAAGGAACATTGTGCTAAGCTGCATCATTATAATGTAATAGTTCTGTGATCCAAAATGGGGTGAAAACTGTTTCTTTTCTGGTGCAGCAACTTCAGATACTTAAGATATCATCATAATGTTCTTTAAAGTTTGCTGCAGTCCTGTGAGAGAGAAAGTAGTGAGAGATGTTGATGTGTAGCTCTATTTAGGGAGCAAGTCTGTATTCAGATGTTTATTGTTAAGCAATACTAAAGTGCACACTGTACAATAAATCATAGTAATTCCTTTAGTTATTCTTTTAAATAGGTAATTCATTCCTGTTTTTAAATGATGCTGTGTAGAGGCATCTTATTTGCACTTTGGGTAAGGCTGTTAAATACATGAAAGGCCTACCAACTTGTATTTCCATAAGGAGGGACAGCGTATATGAAAAGATAAATGTAAGTGAGAGTATATATCTGCTAAATATGTCAGTTTGCTGCAAGAATTTAAAAGAAAAACAAATGAAGCTTGTGCTTGACTTGTTGGTGTTTGAGAACTGTGCATTTTTACACTAACTAATTGAAAATACTTGTTGTCCAATTCAGGGCAGCAGTTGTAGCACTGCAGATGAAGGATACTGAGAAGCTGGAGACTCACTGTGTGATACTCCCCAACCTGCAATTTTGACATCTCCCAACCTAGGCAGGAGGAACAGACAAGGGGGCATGCTAATGACCTCTTTGAGTTATAATTAGGCTGTCTCAATATTTCATTGGTGCAGCCACCATGCTCTTTCATTCTGATGCAGCTCTGCTGTGCTTATGTTTGTGATATCCAGACAGGCAACAAATACATGACAAAACCCAAGAGTGAATGTGGGAATAATTTAAGTAATGCATGACTTGCACCATTGGAAGCATAGAGTAGCTTTTCATGTTTCTCATTACCAAACCCCACTATTTACATATTTTGATGCCTTTCTATGAGGCTTGGTTTTTTTCCTCCTGAAAGAAATCAAAAAGGATGAACTGTCCAGTCCCATTCCCACCAGTACAAAGTGGCATAACTGCTTACCCTTGTTTTACTCTTACCTCAGCACCTGCTAATATCTTGGAGACAAGAAATTGGGCTGTGAGGTCTTGTTGGTCTGAACCAATGTAACTGTTATAATCCTGACAGGTGCTACACTGATAAAATTTGTCTTTATTGTGAATGTTTTTCTCAGAAAAGTTGTGAGAATATCTGGGGGCTTGACTGTATCGATCCTTTTCCTCTGTGTACTTGGTATAGTCCTTACTTCCTCAGAGAAAGAACAGGTTGGTAGACTTTTGTATGGAGTAATTTCCACGTTGCCATTTTTCATGTGTCTAGAAAGTTTACATTCGTGTATCAAGATTCCAGAGGCAGACTGAATTCAGAGGCTCTTCCCTGGGCTGTGATAAAGCTCTACACGGGAATGCCATTTCAGTCTAGATGGTGATAAATGGGATACATCCATTACAGATATGAATAATTTTAGAGCTGGTTTCGGGGGAGCCCATTGTGCATCATTTCCTGAACAGCCAATGTAATTGTCCAAGGTGAAATTGTTTCTTTGCTGTGTGTCCACTTCAGTGGTGCTTTTTTATTGTTTACTCTGAGTCAATGAGAAGAAAGCCATCTTACAAACAAGTTTATTTTGGCTGTGAGAGTATTGAGGAAGAGTTAGAGAAAATGTTTTTCCCTGTACTGTTGTCAGGCTGTTCCTCTGAGCAGGAAAAAAGAATGTCAGTGGAAAGAATCAAATAGGTCAGATAGTTCAGGAATTGTTTTCACGTAGTGATAATATAGAAATATCTTGGTGGATAATACTGACCTCTTGAAAGGTGATGATGTTTTTTTGCTCCGTGTGTGTCTTGATGGTGAAACAGTCACTGATTTTATTCTGTATTGTATGAATGTCTTCACTAGAAAACTCCAAACAACTGCAAAAGTAAGTTGAACGTGTTTCTAATTTTTGTTCTTCTAATTTGTTGCAATATGTGAGAGCTTATTGTCTGGAAAAAAAAATTGAGTGGTTCAGGGGAAGGAGGTCTGCATATTCAGAATTGTTTAGATGGTCAGAGATCTGCTAAGAGTAATCATTTAATGATGAGATGTTTTTCTTTAGGAAGTAGATGGCACTGCTTGGTCCAAGTTTCCTCTTGAATTTACATTAATCACATTATATAGAGAACTATTATTCTCAGCATGTACTTTAAATTAGATTTGCTTTGTCTTTGTTTGGCTTGAATTAAGAGTTTTTACATTTTTTGTGTCTACTCAAAAATGCTGCTTCACCTTATTTGTAAGCCTTGCCTCACTGAATAATTTTCTGCTTGTATCTGCTGCTGTTAGAGAGCAAAGAGACACTGATTTTTGTTATTCTCAATAGCTCAAGTAAATTAGGGCATGGAGCGTCTTTCATTATCTTACTGAGAAACGGCTCTCCAAGTTTTCTTGTTGTTTCTTACTAGTTTACATTTTGAATCTTTCCAGATTATCAATGTCTTCTATAAAGTGTGGGCAGCGTAAGAGAGTATTGCAATAATAGCTTTGTTAGTACTGTATGCAATACAAAACCATTTTCCTCCTTCTCAAGAGAGTACTCCTTAATGTTGTCTGGCCCTGCTGTTCTTTGTTTTCAGATTGTTTCCCTCCTGTACACAGGGTCTTTTGTTTTAAGGTAAAATAAAGCAAACAAAAGAAAAAATATCTGGCACTGATTGATGGAGAAGCTCCTTTCTGATTGCATGTGGAGACTTTCTGCCCACATCGCCAACACTTTTTAATAATGACTATTTACGGTGATGCGAGCTAACATGTTTTACTTGCATTTAAATGGAGTAAGAACAATCCCATTGCCTGTAAGCTAGGAAAGCAATAAATAAGAACAAGGGAATATTCCTCAGCTTTTATGGGACAGTTGCTTTTTAATTCAAGTATAAAAGTATTAACTTGGGAAATGTTGGCTAGACAAGGCCTGTAATCAAACATTAAGCAATAAGGATAAAATACCAAATTTTAAAATCACTATATGTGTTAGTATTGCTTGTTCTGCCCATTGAGACTTGCATCTTTTGTGAAAAGACAGCATGTAATCCTGCAGGTTGACAGCCTGTTACACTACATGTGCACAAGGAAAGGATGAGTAACATATTTATTCATGGATATTCTGTATGCTTCAGATGGTGATATTTTTTAAACCATTTTATAAGAAGGAGTCATGTATGACATTTCTTGCACATGGACACTGCTACCTCTGTTTAGCTGCCACAGAGATCTGTTGAAGGAAGACTTAAATCACAAATATTACTCAAGCGCTTAAAAAATATTATTGAGGGGATAGACAATTTTTTTGGTTCAAAATATGTACTCAAGTTTCAAATAATTATAAAAAAAACCCCAACACACAAAACCACAAAGCTTCAAGATGAACTTTCTTCAATGCTATTCAGAGATACAGGTGTTAGATGGAAAATTCTTCTATAGATTATTAAGTTGCTAAAAACTGGGAAGTAAATTATAGGAATGCCTAGAAAATTTTCACCGGTGAGGTCATCAGTACACTGAGAAGGATTTTTATTTTCATCAGCTCTCTGGGAGAATGGATACACACTGGGATGAGCCAGCAGTGTGGCCAAGAAGGCCTGGCTTGTGTCAGTAACAGCATGGCCAACAGGATCAGGGATGTCATCATGCCCCTGTACTGGGCACTGGTGAGGCTGCACCTCAAGTGCTGCGTTCAATTCTGGGCCCCTCATTGGAGGAGAAACATTGAGGTGCTGGAGTGAGTCCAGAGAAGGGTGATGGAGCTGGAGAAGGGTCTGGAGCACAAGTCCTGTGAGGAGCGGCTGAAGGAACTGGAGGTGTTTAGCCTGGTGAAAAGGAGTGTGGAAAAATTAGTCTCCTTTTGCATATTTGACAAAAACTGTACTGGTTTTGGAGTCTGCAGTACAAAGTAAAGAAATAGTTATAATCTGTTAGAGTAATCAAAAGCACCACATGGAGTTCATTGCAAATAATATTTTAAAATAGATTAAAAGTGTTAATCCATTATGCTTTCTGCAATTACTGAAGAGAGAACTTTATTCTTTTGGGGAAAGAAAGGCATAATGAAAGAGCTTTGAAAGGGTTGTTTGTTTAGATGAGAAATGACAGGAGGCACATTGGTTAAAAACTGCTTAGATTTTTGTTTCTGAAGTGAGAAAATAGTTTTCAATAAACATTGAGAAAATTAATAAATTATGGCCCATATCTCACCATGTCCAGATTTGGCCAATTCATTTGGGCTGCATGAAGATGTTGTGTATTCTGGAAAGAAGAAAAGTACTGTCTTAGTGTGCAAAATACAGTGTTGGAGCAGCAAACAAGGTGGCAGTCTAGGAAGTTACTGGCTTTGTAATATATAGAGTTGGAAATTTGTTATTTTCTTTATTTTCTGAAGTCATCTTAAGTGCAACAGCTGCAGATCCATAGACCTGAGTAAAAGCAGAGTGGGTTTGTCAGGGGAGAGCCCTTCCGTGGCTATTCCTGTCTTCTAGGTCAGGAAACTGAGGAGGTTGGCAGGAAGAGTGCAGTTACCAAAGTACTGGTACTACATATTGAAATGCTTAAATGACTAAATTAATGAGTGATTACACAGTGTGCAATTGTATTGTACCAATATTGTGGGTTTGTATTTCAATGATGGCAATGGCTGTGCAGCGGCAGCATTTGTCTCTGCGACAGAAGGAACACAAACAGGGATTTTCTTGCTCTTTTTTTTTTATTGTTCAGTGTTGGTTTCTAAAAGTATTTTGTAAAGTTTCTGCACTATCTCAGCTGGACTTGGTCTCTTTCAACTGCTGAACTGTTGCACTGAGTCTCATGTAGGTACGATTCCCTTGTGCTCTCTAATCAGTTGGTGAGGGGTTGGGCATTAATTAATATTGTTATAAGTAATAGGGAGGCAAAAAAGATCAGAAGGGGACAACAGAGTGAAAAACAGACTGTTTATCAGTAATTGTGTACTTTGCCTTTTTTAAGCTGTGCTATTCTAAAACTCAGTGTAATGATAAGAATAACTCAGAGGGGAAAGAGGAAATGTTTTGCTTGCTTTAGCTGATAAAGGTTTGCTGTGTCTATGTATGAAATCCCACCTTGGGCAAATAAAACATTAGTTCTATTTGATAAAAATATTCTAAAGTCAGCAATTGGCAAAGAGCAGCTTCACTTGATTGTTGAGAAAAAAAAATATACATATATATAAAAATATATATATAAAATTATATAAAATATATAATGCCTCACATAGTTAAAATAGCTCCGTTTGGTTAACAAACGCAAATACAACTTTGGGAGTGTATATAATTTTTCTATTAGTTTGAGGACCAGGAAATTCCCAGCTATAGTCTGACAGTATTTTGACACTCTTTTGTTTACTAAATGAGGATTTGACCCTTCAGTCTGCAAGTCTTGTTTATATAACTTTGATTGCAGCTTTTATTGTAAGGAAGACTGACTCTTCTCAAATGTTCATAATAGTTTAGTTTAGATACTTGACATTGGTGAAAGATTTATTGAATCAAAACCTTTAGAATATTTGGAGAAAAAAAATCCTATTAGATCATTAAATCTGGTTTCCTGCTGCTTCTCAGAGAGAGACCTGTTGCTCAACTTGATCTTATCCAAAAGGTTGGGGTGATCTAAACATAATAAGTCAAATTTTCAAGGTTTTACTGGGGTATGAACACATCATTCTGACCATCTGTAATACTTTAATTACAGGGAGCTATCTGAATCACAGGTAAGTGTCTTCCAAGAAAATTATGAGTGAAGATTATTGTATTGGATGTGAAAATGAAAAGGCCATTTGAGAAAACAAATGCCTTTTTTTCAGTCTTGATTTTGTTACCTACATTTACAAACCATAAAAAAAATGTTTATTCAAACGAATAGTGTGACAAAAGCACAATGACATTGTGGTATTAAGTAAAAAAGGGAAAAACGTGTTGTATGGAATGATGTGCAATAAGATCTCACATTTGCTAACAGAGGAAATGCATGGATTCTAGTCAGTTCCAAATGCTATCTTTTTTTTCCAATTTGTTAAATTATGCAGTAAACATATTAATTAATTAACTATTTGGAATGTGAGGGCCCACTTCTTGATACCTTCTGCCTGCCTTTATATCTTTTGTGGGGAAGGAGGCTGTGCTATAGCTGTGAAGCCATCCGCGCTGTAATTGTAAATTGTAGTGGTGCATATGAAACCTCATATTCCATGGTGAAAAGCATGTGCTTGTCTCGCTTTCCTGTCGCTATGTACTGCACTTTTTGGGACATAATTTCAAGTTGGCTGAGATCCACACTCAGTATAGTCAGTCACAACTGTGAAGCTGATGTTAAACTATTGGGATCAACCACGGGAGGGACACTGTGGGTTTCTTTACTCCTGGAGAAAGAAAAGGGAGGCGGTACACAAGGATACTGTCAGTGTTGTAATACGGGCATTTAGATAAAATGTAACATCTGGCTGATTACCAAGCAGTTCATTGTGCAGGTGCAGGATTATTTTAGCAATGCAATTATGCCAGGTTTTATTATTATTTTTACACTCCATTTAATTATCAAACAAGAACGTTTGTGAGAACCTTGCTAAATTAACTTTGCAGGAGAACATGGATTTATAGGGTAGTTTGCAGGTTCTGCTCATTTTTACTCTGTGTTGTGTATAGTGTTGCAGCATTCCTACTGTGTAGTGTTTTTAATTAAATAAAAGAAGCAAAAAAATCTGTTATTTGTCAGTATAGTTGTAAGAAATCCTTCAAAATAATGAAAATGGGGACTTTCTGAGCTTCCATATCTGTATGTACAATAACATATCTCTCACTGACCTTCCCTAAAAGCAGAGTTCTGCCACAAGCTGTGCCTGAGCTTATGTATGGCCTTGTGGTCTTCAACAGTAAAGGACACAATTATTTCTGATGCAGAGTGGCAGAATCTTGCCACTAGAAATGAAACCAGTATCATCTCCTCTTTGCTTGCTGAGATATTCCCTTTGACATTGATCTTTGCACTTCAGCTGCAGCAGAAAAATGGCAAAGGCTACACCAGGAGAAAATGTCCTTCGAGAGCTTTGGAGCAAACCCGGACTTATGACATGGGTTTAAGTGTTGAGTTCAGAACTGAAGGGCTCTGTTTCACACACACACACACACACACACACACACACAGTGAGGGAAGGGAGGGAGAAGCAGCAGCAGCTCTTCCATCAGTGCTAAGTCAAATCAAGTGGCCTGGTTTTCTGTGCTCATTGTCATATGGAAGATAGGGGCCAGTTTTTTCTCTTGTTAAGTTATTTGTGGGATTCTATTGATGTCTTTCAATACCTATTGATGTATTTCCTTTTTTTAAATAATTATAGTAAGGATGACAATAAATGGGACTTGTACAATTCTGTAGGACTTGTACTTTCCTCCTGTCAAAATCAGCTGCTCTGCCTCCAGTCCCACAGACACAATAGCCAGATGTTTTACCAAACCAAGCTGTCAGAATAGCTTTTTTGTTTTTAAATTTCAGTGAAGTGTATAAGATGGAAGAACTTTAGATTATTTCTGAATGCAGGAAGCAGCAAATATTTGCTTTAGCACCATATATTCCTTGTACTTCTCTTATCCTTGCACCATCCTTTCCAAACTGTGCATCACACACTTGGTCACTTGCAAGGTCTGGGGAATATGATGAATGGGATGTCTGTGGCATAGGAGCTGTTCAGGTATAAAAGATACAGAGATTTCAAGAGGGGGCCCATTTTGAAGTCTGACAAGGTTAAGGGAAAATCCCATGACTTCAATGCTATACTAAACCACTGGCAAGCTGGGTTGTTTCAGAGCATTTTGGAACATGGCTGGTGTTGAGGGTTGGAGATTGTTTGGCTTGTTCTGTTTTTATTTGTGTGTGTTTTTGTTTGGGGGATTTTTAAAGGTAATTTAAATATATTTTTAATGAAATATTTTATTAAATGGGCAAGTCTGCCCTTCAAAGTTTAAGTAGTCACATTGCTGTTTAGCAAGAAGCTCACTTCAAAACATAACTGGCTGCTAGATAATAATAGAAGCTAGGAAAAAGTGAGAACAGATGAGAAATCGATGGTTGGATTTAAACTTATTTGAAAATTGGTGTCAATTGTCTAATCTAAACTGGAGGGCACAAAAATCTCTTGAGCCTTTCTGGTGGCTTGCAGCTCAAATATCAGTCAGTCTACGCAGTGAACTGGTTCTGCAAGATCTTTGTTACTTTGACTTCTACCTGGTTTCAAATTTTGTTATTCATGTCTCATAAATCTTCACAACATCCAACACAGAAGATGTATTTGGAACCAGGAATTAAAATCAATGCATTTTCTTTGAAAAATGGAGTAGGAGTGAGTGTGGTAAGTCTTTTAACGTGGCTCTTGGGAAAAGCGTGTTTTTAAAACTGATTTTCAGTTATTTTTAGCTGCTATGTCTTTAATAACAATAAGAAATTACTTGGATAATGGTGAAAAGTGAAAACAAGAGCTTTGGTCATTGAGCCTGCTTCAGTGAGCTATGGACCCCTTTCTACAGCTCGTGCTGGATGAATGCTGCAGGTAGAGAAATACGGCAACAGGAATCAGCAGTGAGAATGAGAGAGGAGTTTGGTAAAAACGTTTGACTTATCTTTGTCCTGAGTAACATAAACCTTGGCTTACTTGTATTAGTTTTCCTGTCTGCCTTCCAGTGTTTTTACTCAGTATGTGAGCTCATATTTAATCTCCTGTTACTTGACTTATTGACCACTTCCAATTGCTTTAATTCATGCCTATCCTTCACTGTTTGACTAAGCTTACACAAATGTTTTGTTCCCATCACTCTTAGCAATTTTAATTGGCTCTTCTATCAATTTCAACATTGTTCCTGGTATGTTTTAGAGTGTATTTCTTTTGTGAAGCATTGTAGGGGCAGAGACCTGAATATACCAACTTTTTGCTAGTAGCCTAAGGTTCACTGTGATTTAATGGGAAAAGCCTTTTTGTAGATATTTCAATGGAATGTAAAATCCACAGTGGCAGTATCCAAATGAATTTGGGTTCACATGAGGCTTTGTGACTTACTTTTCAAACATAACACTATTAAAAAGGTGTCAGCTGAAATTTAGATTGGATGAACTCAGCAGTTATTAGGCATAGAGAGTTTAAATAGAATGGGATTCTTGAGAAGAACGCAGTTATTTAATTGAAAACAAGATGAACTATTCAACTCTTCATTCACTCTCACAGTACTTCAGTGGAGGTTATATAGGGAAAAGTTCATTAAATCATCTCAGGGAGTGTCTAAAGAAACAAAAGAATGATCAGTAGGCAGTGGCACTCATTGCCCCTTTTTCAGGAAACAAGTTAAAATGAGTTCAAAACATGAAGCTTTTTTATACTTATCTTGGTATACTGTCTGCTGTCTGTGAGGGGAAAAAACACATGGAAATAGAAGATAAATCTGCTCATTACCTAATGTGAAGTGGGGAGAAAGTTAATGTTTTTATCCAATTTGTATTCCATAATGAGATCCAAACAATCTGGTGTCTTTTTTCAGAGTAGTGTGCTAGTGTCTCTTTAAAATCCATTTGAGAATCTAGCTGGATACAAATGAGGCTCAAGTGAAGATGGAAGGCTCTGCACCCAGCCAGGGTGCTGAACAGGTATTGCATGGTCTGGCTGCAAATGAAGGAAACATAAGAGTGGGAATTGGGTGACTGGAAGGTCAATGTGTGTGCTGTGGTACAGAGAATCATAGAACTGTTTAGGTTGGAAGGGTCCTCCGGGATCATCGAGTGCTACCATCAACCCAGCACTGCCAAGTCCTCCACTAAACAATGTCCCCAAGTGCCACATCGACACATTTTTTTAATATCTTCGAGAACGGTGACTCACCCACTTCCCTGGGCAGTCTGATCCAAGGCTTGACAGCACACTCAGCGAAGAAATTTTTCCTAATATCAAAGCTAAGCCTCTTCTGGTATAACTTGAGGCTGTTTCCTCTTATCCTATCACTTGTAATTTAGGAGAAGAGACAGACACCCACAATAGAGATACATGATATATGATTAAAAATATGCTGTATATATACATGTATAATTTATGAAGACATATGCATAGCAATGTTTGTTTATGGCTGGACTCAATGATCTTAAAGGTCTTTTCCAACCTAAATTATTCTGTTCTATGTAGAGTCAGGTCCTTAACCCTTTTTCAGTGTAGGTGGTGTCTTGCTTTATGAATAGCCTAGTTATGCCCTGGGAGAAGAGTAATGGTGTTTGTCAGAGTGGCAAAATCTAGTTTCTGGAATCCAAAGCGGTGACATATCTTGTTTACTTTATCTCTGCTTCCTTTTGTAATTGATCTGAAAGTTCAGCTGTTGCAGAAAAATGACAAATGGTTGGTGCCCTGTATCTGTGGAAATTATCTGGGAGGTATTGTAAAGGCTGGTAAGGCTTTAGCTGGTACAGATGTAATCTCATGAATGGCAGAGCAATTGCAATCTGAGACATAGAATGGAGGTCTTAAAAAAAATAAAAGAAACATTACAGAATGCCTGATGAAATCAGATAAAGCTGGGATTTATTTCATATGGAAAAGCATGAGATGCTGATGTTTGTGTTTGGCTGCAGATTTGCTGAAACATTTTCAAACAAACACTGATCTTTCTTCCTTGGAGTCTGGTGTTTCTTGATCTGTGTCTGAAATTAAACATGTTGGGTGGTTCCTCCCTGCTGCCCTCTTTCAATGTTTAGAGGAAAGGTAAATGTGGGTACAGTAACGCCCACATTTTAATTTTGCCCTCAAGTGTCAGGCTCCACTGTGAAATACCATTAATGCAAGTAGGAAGTGTTCTATATGTTTAAAAAGGTTTCATGAAAAATTTGGTCTTGAATTTAAAAATTTTAATGAACTCAGATGATCTGAATTCAGCTACTCTTGTCATACAGCAGCTGTGAGTGGAAGCATGATCTTAAGTTATATTTAAGCAAGTTCATTTAAGCAGTAAAAGGATGGGATGTAAAAACAACCCCAAACAAAAGTTCAAAACCAAAACCAACAACAACAAAAAGCCCTGCAATATCTCAGCACATAAAAAGCTATATGTTGTTGACAAAAAACATTTCCTTGACTGAGGAAGCAGCTGTGACATAGTGTATTTAAATGATTCTACCTAAACATAAAAAGACAGACTTAAGAAAGAAATCTAAGACACAAAGAAGACAGAAATTAAGGCACCAGTAGGATAGGTGTTCTCTACAAAACAGAGCTTTTTAGAAAGCATTCAGACAAAGCACAGGAAAAGGTCCACAGCCATTTGGAACTGCTGTTTGGAGTGTTTCTCTTGTCTGCTGACTGGTCCCTAGCTCCCAGCTGAGTTTGATGGGAGAGACTGAAAACTTAGGGAAGTTACAGCAGTGGTCAGTGGCCTTGTACACAAGGTCTCTATTAACAGACATCACTGAGTGCGGAAGGCCAGGGTCAGTCTCACTGGAACGTGATAGGCATAAATCTAATGTAAGTATTTAAAGCCGAAATTGGATGTTGATTTGCATCTGAGGCATTCAGATAGGGTATCATCATTAATATCTCCCTAGACATTTAGAATTAGCCACTAAAAGTTTGAAAAGTTCCGAACCATTATGTAGGTACCATTGTTCTTGGAGATGGCACATTTCTGCATGTAATTCTGAAAGTTACTGTGCATTTGATCATTGTGGTGAATGGCATGGAGGTGGGCTTTTCAAACAAAGTATTGACTGAACATATTTTAAAATCTGTTTGCAAAGCTATCTCTGTTCGGAGCAAAAAGAGATACCACCAATTCTAAAAAGACTACATGGGCATTTTAGAATCTTAAAATACATAATTGAAAATAAATTTTCGTTTAAAAAAAAAATCTTCTTTAAAAATAAAGCTCTTTGATGTAAAAATAAATTAAATAGATAAATCTTTCTACCAGTACAGGGCAAAAGAAAGCATGTTTTATTCATGTAGCAAGCTGCTATTTTACATTGATGCAAATAAAACTACATATGAAGTAACAGCTGCTCTCCAACAGATTGCTGCATCTCACAATCTGCGAAGGGAACACAGCTGGAGAAATCTGCAGAACATTTTTATCTGTAAATCAAACATAAACTAGGAAAGCATTCAGTACTGTACGTACAAGAGCATCAATGTTTCCAAAGGGTTTCCCCATGCTATTGATTCTGTTTTTAGGTTGTCTTCTACGAAATATCCAGCTAACCACTAATTTCCAAGGTATTCATTCCTACCTCAAGCGCTTCACTGTCTGTCAATGCCTTGCAGATGTTTCACTGTGAGTAAGCAGGCTTATATTTTCTCTGACAGAATATGAGTGTGAATACCATTTTTACTTGAAGGTGTGTTGTGTCCTTCCTTTGAGTAAGATGTTGACCTAGGGTGGCAGACAGATACCCAAAGAAGTCCTTATGTCATCTCTAAGAGAAGATATTTCTGACTCAGGGAAGAAGTCAAATCTCTCACGTAGGTTTGCTGCATCTTTTGTAGTTTGAGAAGACAAACTCTCTTCTTTCCTCTGGTACATTCAGAATTCCTCTGGTAATTCAGACATTGGAGCAAAACCATGGAGATTGGATGTGTTTCTAAAGGGGTGGGGAAGAATTACAGCCTAAGCATTTTTGTAATGTTCAAGTTAGAAGTGACATCTTTTGCCTTAACTGATTAACACTGAAAATCACTGATTCACAAATTGGGAAATACAAGCCTGTAGTACCTACCTTAATATTTTCTCATCCCCTCCCCCCCAAATAAATGCTTGTCACAAGAGAGAGTAAAACTGTCACTCATCAGCCTTGACCATGGTGCTGTGTGTCAGTGTGACCATTTTGTCTGGCAGATGCTACTTGGTAAGCTGAGCCATAAGCCTGCATGGGAAGTGATGAGAAGGGAGCGACCTGAAGTGGTTAAATGTATAAACTTCAAAGGCCATTAGACTAGGTTAAAGGGAAATCAGTGTGTCAGTCTTTTGTACACTGGATAAATATTTGCGCCGTTGCTGAAGGCAGAATAGACCAAAGTGTAAAAACATGCCAATTCTTTATGAAAAAAAAAAACCACAACAAACCCAAACTACCCAGCTGTTTCTCTGAGCTGGACTTTTCATCATGTAATTCTCTAACAGAAAACACAAGTAAATTTGCATATAAGATACAGTATAAAAGAAATGTAAAGTGTTCAGTTTGAAAGGTTGTAAATCATTGCATTGTTTACCGCTATGAACTCCATGGCCGGATGCTGATTATGCTTAAATATTTACATAACTCCCAGCAGCAGTTAACAGCTTTGCCTGAAACAAAATCATCTTTCTAGTAATTTGAAGGATTTACCTTTTGTTTATGTTTCATTGTTTGTATTTGGGTTTGTGGGGTTTGGGGTTGTTTTGTTTTGTTTTGTTGGGGGTTGGTTGGTTGGGGTTTTTTGTTTGTTTTTCTTTTGGTTTTGATTTTCTTAATATACCAGGTAACATTTATCTCTTTGTAGCTTGAAATGCTTGTTTTCATTTTATAGATCAGTGCTCTAAGTGCTTTTAAGTGCCAAAGGGGCCTGATTCAGCAGAGCATCCTAACAGGTACATGTAAACTTTGCTGCCTCAGGAATATTGGATAGAAAACTACAAACCTATTTAGTTCAAACAGTTCAAAAAGTGTTATTGAAGTCAGTGCCTGATGATCAGGTCCAGTTCTTTCCCTTGAACCAGAAATTATTTCTTTCTACATCATGGTGTGAAACAATTACTTTCTTCCTTTGCAGTTTGGTTAGTGGCTCTGGCTCTGTGGCAGTTCATTCACTTCTATATCCTTTGATTGCTTTGGTGTGCCTTAATTTGTTATAAATACTATTTATTTTATGTATATGCCTGGTAACTTCTATGCTTCCAGGTTAAGTGGAGAGATGTAAAATTCCTTCTTTCTATGCAAATAACCATTAATGTGGTTATGAAGTTATGTGTTCTGGAATGTAGCTTTCTGGGAAATGGAGATTTCTCAAGAAATTTTTCAAGTAAAACAAGATTTACTAATGGGATGAAAATTAAAATGTCTCCAATGGTGAAAGAGAGTGTGTGTTCGCTGGATGTGTTTGATTTGTCATTAGGGTGTTTGTTCTTTTCTAACTTCTTTAACTTGTAATGAAACTTTTACCTTTATTGCTTAAATACTGCTTTAATTTCCGGTTAAAACAAAGCAAGTACAGCTGTAATGAAGCTTTATCTGCAAAGAGTGGTTTTCAGTTATAAATTTCTTTTATTGGAGGCACTACAACTTATTTTTTATTTTACTGTGCCATGCTTTTATCTACATTAAAAACAGTCTGATCTGTAATATTTCACATTCAGGCATTGCTTCCTGAATAAGAGACTAACTTTGTTATTAAAGAGAACAGCTGAAGCATATAAAAAAGAAACCTAGAAAGGCAACCACTATGGAAAAATATTAGCAGTTTTTATAGGCACATTAAACAAGGTACAAATAAATTGCTTTCGTTTCCCTCCACATACGTTAGAGCTTTCAATTCTAAGGGTATCCAAACCCAAGATGAAACATGCTAGCAATAATGGTGGAGTATATAAAAGCCATTTAAATGCTCAAAACTTGTCTTATGATTCCGACGTGTTCCCTGACACTACTTTTATATCAAATAATTCCAACTCTGACTTTAAAAAGTGACTAGAAAAATCTTAATTTAAACGAACTAGACTTGTTAAACTGGAATTACTTAAGCTGATTACATTGCAATTGGCTGTACTTATTGTCGCTCTGAACTCCCAGAAATGGCAAAGAAATCCCATACTGCTTTACTAGGCGTTCTAACATTGTTATGGCTTGTGTTGATTATGAGCTCTCTTAGTGTCAGAGTGTGCAATATATTTTCATCCCATTTAATTCTGGGGAAGGAGAAAATGGAATTGATGTCTGATACTGAAACAGCTTTCAGCCATGAGAGAGAAATGAAAGGTGCAATTTTTTCTGAATCAGTTAGTTAAGCAGTTGCCAAATGCAGATTTGAAGTTGAGTGTTTGGAGTGTGTATTTTTGTTTCTGGTTTGCATGTTTGTTTGTTTGTTTGGGGTTTTTTAATTTGACCTTGCAATCAGGTTTATGCTATCTGAAGCAATATCCCAATTATTTATAAAGTACAATATTTCAGTACCTTGCAACACTATTCTTTTGCAGTCACAATTGAGTACTGTACCATCCTCCTTTTCACAGTCAGAACAATAGATACATTATTTCTAAAATAATTGATTCAATGCAGATTCCTCCTGGAGAATGAAGATAATTTCATGTTGATGTTGCAGAGACGTGCTTGATGACAAATGAAAAATAGAACAAAATAATTTTTCATCAAACTAGTCTTTGCTTTAAAGGTGACATTTTATTTCAAGAGAAAAATTGAAGGCTATTAGATGAAAAGAGTAACTGGCTTATTTTGGTACTGACAGGGAAAGCAAAACTGTTTCAGAAGTTAAAATTGAAGAGATATAGCAACAGTGAGGTGACTTGATATCTTACTCAGGCAAATGTGCAATTATTACATTCTAACTTCATTTTGAATAGTGTTTTTTCTTCACAGCCTGCCTCACATTCTGATGCAAGATGGAGGATTTTTCTGCTCAGATTTTACAGGGGAAACCAGAGGGTTCTCTTAAAAAGACTAAATGGAAAAAAAAAAACCACTTGTGAAATTTAACTGAGCTAAAGCTACCTTCAAAGGGCACAATACAGTCACCCTAAAATAAATTTTTTAAAAAGCAAAGTATAGGATATTTTTTCTTGATTCACCTCATAGCCATCCCAATGCACAGAAAGCAAATCATTAATGTTATATTTGTGGCTTACTTTGAGACACATTAAATGGTTTTGAGACATTTCTAGAAGTAATGCACCATAGCATAGCCCAAGTAGAAATTAAAAACAGATTTGTTCTGAAAGCAGCCCCAGAAATTTAAGTTTTCAGAACACAAGAGAATACCAAAGTGAAGTGAAGGATGCATCTTTCACATCTGTTTAGTGCAAGTAGACAATTAAGAGAAGGGTTATTATTCTACACATAGAACTTTACTTTTTAAGGTTTAGCTCCATTCAGTAGCTAAATGACATGTGAGTTAGACTTGTTGAGGAAGACCCAGTCAATGTCTCAAACAAAAACAACTGGGGTTTCTATCTCCTTTTCTCAAACCAAGAAACAACCCAAGAGCTTGTCTGTGCCTCAGACCAATGGGATTGGGATTCAACCCACTGCAAAGGGTTTTGTTTCTAGGAACTGTGTACAAGGAGAATGAGTAAATCACTGCTTTTTATCATGCAAATGGAGCTGCAGGTGATTTCCAGAAGGCATTGTGTGATGTGCTTCTCTTGAGTTTCCTTGTAAGGTAGGTAACTGCAGAGTGCTCCCACGAGGCTGGTTTTAGGGAATGTACAGCATCAGGATGGTAAAAGACATGGCAAGAGCTGGGTGTGCACTACATGTCGTGCTCACAAGAGCATGAAACGTACAGTGCTAACAGAGGCTCACAACTGACTGCAAGCAAACCTGATTTAAAATCTGATACCTAGGGGAGAGACATGAACCTCTGGGTTTGGATGTGAAATAATGTGTTAAGCAGGAGTGGGAGTTAAAAAAAAAAAAAGAAGAGCAACAATAGCAACCTTTGGATAAAATATATTAGTGTAATTAAAGGACATGAATTATAAATACACAGCCTGGTAAATAGTAAGAGAGAAAAAACCTCATAGGCCCTCCAGAGGCAGTGTTGGCATAATTGTAGGTACAGACATCATGTTTTATCATGGTTAATGTTCTAGATATAAAAGAATCATAGGCTGTAAGAGAAGGGCAGAGTGACCTCATTTATTTTATGATTACCAGTTGTCCTGAGATAGGTGGATTTATTGTTTTTTTTGAAAATGTTAATAGAGTTTGGACTTTCCAGTTTCACCCTGTCTGAACAAAACAGATATGTATAGAGAGGATGATGCATTACTGTTTTTAAATAAAAACTGGAAAATGAAATATGGTTTCAACCTATTTCACCTTTTTTCCCATCTCCACCACTCTGCCAGAAAACAGGAAGCCTGACCACATCAAGGTGTCCTTTATAACTAATGATATTCTGTGCTTCCTTCATTGGAGGATCATACCTAATCAGAGAATTTAAGAATGAAGTTATGCACGCTGTATAATTCCCATTTATTCTTTTTTTTCCTAAGTTGTCTTTTACTGTCATTCCCTTTAATTAACTTTAATTTTTTATTGCTATCTATCTTGCTTAATCAAGACGAGGGCTGCCCACAAGAGATTGCAATGTTAGATGAATCTGCGAGATTATATTAGAGTGTGTTGCTCATATTTACATGAAATCTTATATATAATATATATGATATTTTTATTTGAAGCAAGCATCTGGCATAAAGCCAGAAAGACACACTGCCAAAAGAAGTGTCATTCTAATAGGGTATCAGAGCAATTTCTTCAGATTGATTTTCTTTTTCTTTGCTTTTATCTTTCATTTATCTCCTATTTTGATTTGGTTCTTCTAGTTACAGTTTCTCTGTTGTATTCTTTGCAGAGTATAAGATAAACATTCAAAATAAACTTTTGAAGCCTTCTTGCTGTGACAAGACAAACGGAATTTACAATTGCCAGAAAAAGTACTGCCTATAACCACAACATAGATCTATGCTATGCTTCACTGGCTTTACGTAGCCAATGTTTAACAAACACTTTGAATGTCAAGGTTTGCTTATACAGAAGGGCCTTTCTTAATGCTACACAGTTAATTATTTGAAGTGATAGAAAGCACGTGGTTCTGTTCAAGGACTTGCCTTTTTGTCTTCCTTGAAAAGTTTGCTCTCATTTGTACTCAGCTTTCAAATGATTGAAAGAGGAATAAAGATATTATAGGAAAGGACTCGTGTACAATTAATTTTCAGACCTCAATTTAAGAAGAAGGAGCAAGCTGGTTCTCTCTGTGGTTCTCTCTGTTCCCAGGGATATAATTGGGAATGTCTCAGAGTGAAGTTCACTCGGCAAGGGAACGTGGTGTATTTCAGATTTGCCTTCTCCTAAAGGTATGCAGAGGCATCCTGTGTGTTTTACTTTTGTTTCATTAGAACAGACTGGCTTGAGTTGGGACAACTCTGATGAGACTGGTTTGGCATAATGAGAGTGAATGGAGATGACTGTGGCCTAATTAGGATATTTTATTACTGCATTTAATGGAGGTACATTGTGCCTTGGCACAAGTGCCAAGGGGTAAAAGTGCAATTAACCAAGTCTTAAGTAAGCAGGAAATTTTAGACTTTGGCCATTTAATGTAGTTTCTAGACAAAGGTTAACAAAAGGAAATTCTTATTTTTCTTTTTATTATTTTGTTTTCATTTGCTTTCTTGAATATATGTATATTATCTATATATGCGTGTCTGAGCTGATATATGTATGTGCTATAAATATCCAGCTGCCTCAGTCAGGACAACAGCTGTCCCCTGAGGATTCTGAGTTTGTAAGATTAAAGGTTTTCCTGTTTATTAATTGAAAAGTTTAATTAGTGCTGAATGTCTCAGGCATATTCGCAATTTGTTGAGTTCTAGTGCACTTGCCAGAAAAACAATAGAAGAGTCAGACATTTATCAAGTGCTGGGCAAAAGCTCCAGCTGTGATGAAGAAAGTAGAAATAATACAAAACTGACCATCACTATCAGATCCTTCCACTTCAGATATTTGCAGTTTATCTAAAGTGGATCTTAACCAGGCCTGTCTGGAGATTTTCAGAAACAATCCAGTGACATTTTTATCCCACTGTTGGAAACATTGGGCTGACCTATTTATACTGACAAAGTGTCAAAGTATGGCGAGAACCTCAGCAAAAGTGAGCAGCAGGAAGTGCAGGATGTTAGAATGGTTGTCCCCAAAATCGTATAAATAGTAAATATAATACATGGGTGTTTGAATATATTACTTCTCTTGTAGTGATCCAGCACCCCTGAGAGCTCTTTAGTAAGAAATAGTCACTATGTAGAAAGCCTAGGTGCTGAGGTGTCTTGTAGTTGGAAGACTCTCCCTCAAATTGAAACCATTTGCCTTATAATGTTGCAGGAACAACAGTCTAGTTTCATTGCCTGTTAATAACTGGACTAAAATCAAGTGCTCTGTTACTTTGGCAGCACCACTAGCTGCTTGCTGCACCTAAAATGTGATGGGTGCTGTTGATGTAATTGATGACGTAGTTTGGCAAATAAACATGGGGTGGAGGAGCCATGAGCCCTAGGATGATGCACAGTGGGGGGGACCAGTGCACAAACCAGTGCTGCTGGTGGTTGGTTTTGCATGTAAAAGAACTTTGTGCTGGTGATCATTTGTCATTAGATCAAAGGAAAATATTTGTTGTCAGATGCAGCATGTTCCAGGGAAGCAAGGATGGTTAGAAACCAAAAGGGGTGAGGGATGGTGCAAGGAATGAGGCAGAAAGGTAGGTGGGATTCCTCCGCTGGTCAAGGACTGACTTGACTGTTCCCATGGAAACAGAGCTCCATGCTCTCTTTAGGCAGCTGCTGATTACACTTTGAATTTTATTTGCATTCATGATTAAGGAGGAGTATAAAAGGACTGAGGTAAAGAATTAAAAAAGCAATAAGAGGATAAAAGACCTTTCAATAAGTGTTCCTTAGAAGCTTTAATTAAAAAAGTAGAGGAAGGAGGAGGGAAAGTAAGAGAGATAGAAAATGATGGCAAAATTTTAGAAATTTTTATTAAATAGGTGAATTGCTGTTTCAAGAAGTATTGGAAGGATTACTAGCCTCCCTGTGAACTTCTTATATTTCATAGCTTTATACCATGGGAAAAATATAATTTTATTATAGGGAAGGATGCTGTTCTTCAGTATAAAGAATTAGATCTAAAACAGTATTTAAGTAAAAGATTTACATTATGTTAAGACGTAAGGAGTCAATATTCCTGGCAGTGTTCAAGAAAAAATTGGGCATGGTACTCAGTGCCATGGTCTAGTTGACAAGGTGGTGATCAGTCAAAGCCTGGGCTTGATGATCTTGGAGGTCTTTCCCAGCCTAAATCATTCTTTGATTCTGTGATCTTGGGCTTTTCAGACCTGACTGGACATTTCATAAGGCTGCTCTGATCATGCCTGTCATACTGTGATTTATTGTGCATCACACTGTTTTTATCAATCATCAGAAACTTCCATATAACACATATATGACAAGTGTATACTGCATGTATTACACTCCTGTGAAGAGGGAAAGGCCACCACTGCAATTCAGAAGCAATGGTAATTTATTAGTCTCCTCTTCTACCCTTAATAATTGATTTGCAGCTTAGTCAAATTTCTGATGCCACTGAAACAGAATGCAAAATTTGGCATTTCAGATATACTTGGAAATAGGTAACCATGATTTCTTTTACATTCCTTCTAATAAAATAAGACTTTACAAATAGAGTCTGACAGTAATCAAACAAAAAAAGAGGGAGGTTGTTGATAGGAATAGGATTTATAAAAGAAGGAGAAAGAGCCACTGCCTTCAGTAGAACTAAGTTTTCTCTATGGATCTTCATCTTCTTCTAAGTGCTGCATTTTTCATGACAATTGATATGTTTCTATATCATTAATGACACCAAGTTAAACAATTGCAAAACATTGCAATATAGTATAATACAGCTAGTTAATATATTCGTTATTGCTGAAATGCTACAGGATTTGTCATATCCAAAACCAGAAACATGACACTAAACAGCTGCTTCGTCCAATCTCTATCTACTTTTGTCTATTGAGTCCCTCTCCAGCCAAATACTTTCCAGATTATAGCCACTTTCATGGCTCCATATACCATGGATCAAACTGAAGTGACACCAGCAAAGTGGGACAGTTCTCCTTCTGCATCAAATACCTGTGGAGAAATAGTTGGTTATGCAGAGAGGCAGCCTGTGAGTATTCACACAGAAGAAGGGAAATTTGTACCCATACTTTGCCCCAAGTTGAGAGACACCTCACTGATACTGCTTACAGTCTTTTCTGTATTTCTAGCCTGCTCTGCATTTGGTAAACACTGTCTGTTCAAAGGAAGAGCTGGTTATAGATAGGTTCATGGAAGTGAAATTGTGGCTGTTTGATGAAGTGATCATGGTTAACAGGTGTTTGTTAGTTCTGGTTTGTGGAGCCCCTGGAGCAGCTCCAGCAGAGGGCAACAAAGACGATGAGGGGACTGGAGCATCTCTATTGCAAGGAAAGGCTGATCTGGGCCTGTTCAGCCTCAAGGAGAGATGACTGAGAGGGGGCCTCATCAATGTATACAAGTGTTCAAAGGCAGGGTGTCAGGAGGATGGTTCAGTTCTAGAAACACTTCCTGTTAAAAATTGTTTGTAGATTGAATCAGCCTCTGTCTTCAACAACTAGCTATCCAAGCCTTTAAGCTAAGATAACTTGATTTGTTGCAGATGTACCACCTACTGAATGTCTCTTACCCTTCTCCAGTAGTTTGGGATTTTGATCCTGGAAGATTTCATGTTGGTGGGTTTTTTTGGGTTTGTTTTGTTTTGTTTTGTTTTGTTTTTTTTTATTGAAATGCTTTCCTGTCTATTGTGTCAAAAAATGAATTAAACTTTAAAAGGGTACTCAGCAGGCAATACTGAGGAAAATAGGTATTGAGAAAATGAGTGAGAAAAAAAACTAGAGAGTATCATTTTTCACTGCTGAAACTCATTACTGGTGTGGAAGAGATCTGTGGTGAGCTGAGCATTTCTAGTAGAAAATGTCAGAATTCTGTTTAAGTGAGATTTGTTACAATACACATGATGAACATGAATGTTTACTGCTACTGAGCTACGGTAAATAGTGACTGAGCAGTGGAACAGATTGCCCAGAGAGGCTGTGGATTCTCCGTCCCTGGACATATTCAAGAACCGTCTGGATGCAATCCTGTGCCATGTGCTCTGTGCAGGATGAGCCTGCTTGAGCAGGGAGTTTGGACCATATGACACACTGTGATCCTGTCCAACCTGACCCATTGTGTGATTCCGTGTCTGCCAGTTAAGCTAAAGAAAAAACACAGATTGCCTTAAAAATAAGGCATTTCAATAAATGTTTCCCATTCCTGGGTAAGGAATCTCTTAGTGTACTGCTTTCTGAAGCAAACATAGAGGTTTTCTGTGCTTTAAATGAATTGAAATTGATGTGGTCTGAGTTATTTGAGATGTACGCTTGCGTGCATGAATGTGATAAAAATAACCAAAGAGAGCACATAAATGCTTGAGTAATGCATGTTGTAATTGTAATGCCTGGCTCTAGCACTTACAAAATGATTGCAATACACATGAACGGAAGGACATATTTTTAAATTTGTGGCCAAAATGGACTGCAGTCAAATTTGAGCTAGCTAAAGCATTTGGAAAAAGTTCAGGTGGTTGGCAAGCCATAAGCTGGCTGTTAATGAATGCACGATACACTGCCATCTTCTTCTGAGCATGGGGATGATTCCTTCTACACTTTCATTTTCGTGAAGTTTTTGGATAATATATATGTTTACTTGGTTATATTCCTCTCGACTCCCCTCCCCCGCCCCCAAAATCTGTTTTTAAAAGAAAAATATTTTTCTGTCATTCTGGCAAGGAATCTATTACATTTTGTCACATCTTAGTGGGTGTGGTGTGGTGTTTGAGAATTGCATTTTGATGAGAGTCAGTATGTCTTGGCTTGACAACATTTTTTAAAATTTTGTTCCTTATAGCCTAGATGTTACGGGAATATATGATCTAGATGCCCCTACTCCTAGAAAATCACTTGTTCTGAGAAGTGAACGTTTCTCATGTGCTGTAAAAACGGGACATTTTGACAAATCATTGTACATGATGAACAAGGCTCTCTCTGATATCTGCAAGTCATTGGCAAGCCCCAGTCCTAGAGGTCTCCAGTTCCAACAATCCCCCCTGCCCCAAGCTGGCAAACGTGATCTAGTAGGAAACTACTGCCTCTACCAGAGCAGCTTGCACTTAAATTATAATGGATTGATTGGCCTGCACTCAGGCCAACAACCATTCTCACAAGTTGCTATTTTTGTGGGTTTTGCCCAGATGATCTAATAGAGTATTTGTAACTAATAAGTATTTACATGAATTTTGTTCACAGTTTGTTTTTCCCCCCTCTCTTTCTTTTAAGCTAAAAATCAATGCAGCTTTCTGATTTTCTTTTTTTTTTTTAAGGGATGCAAAATTTCTGCTCTTTGCTTTCTCTATGATAAGGCTACTGTGGTGCTTGTGGTCAAACATCAGTCACTTTCCTACAGAGAAGATTTTGCTCCTGAAGTCAGATTTGGCACATCATGGCCAGCCACCTCATAGCCAGTGAGTGAGCAAGAGTAGTCGCTGCCTCTGTTAGCTCTGCAGGGGGATGTTGTCTAGAGAGATCGCCTTGGCACGTCACTTCTCCATGGTACCAAAAATAATTTATAACTAGAAGACCTATTTCTCTATTCACTCCTGGCTAAAACAACACAGTGTCTTGTGTATGTGTTTTGGGTTTGGGGTTGTTTTTCTGACAGCTTTTAGCACTTTCCAGCTGATGATTCGCACAGTTCCCCTATTCTGGGCTATTTAGTCAACGTGATGGCTCTCGGGTAGCTGCTGATGTGGGCTGTCATCATGATCTGACATTTCCTTCGTGGAGCTAACAGGAAGTCTGTTTCTGTAAAGGCCATGAAATTTGGGGCCCCCTGCTTGCTTTCCTTATAAATCTGAGAATATTGGTTCCTCTAAAGCCTCTCAACAAATGCCAAAGGGAGTGAAAAGAAAAAAACAAAAAAAAACCTAAACATTTTCTTCCCTGCTTCACTTTTTTTCTTTCTTTATCTCTGTTTCTCTCAACCTGCTGAAGTTGTTTAGATGTGTGGGCTTTTAACAAACATTCCCTTTATAAGATAGAGTTATGAAGCAGTAAGTGTGGCAGTACCTCGCAATCGCTTAAGGAATCATTATAAAAAAGAATAAAAATCAAGATGAATTTTCTGATTATTTTTATAATGCTTTTTTATTAAGTACATTTAGACTAGGGGCACGCCCAAACCACTTAGAACATAAATATTTCTTGTGCCAGGGTTTGTTTTGGAATCAGGAAAAGGTGTTGTTGTGAGGTTCGATGTCTAGGCTTGCTTTTGATGAAAGAAGGATGACAAAGAAGTAAGGCAACAAGACAGTTTTAATTGAATGTGACATTTTAAGGATGATCTGAAGGGTTAGATCTTATTCAATGACTCAGCAACCTGAAACGGCCTGAGTGTAGTAAGTAAGGAGGAAAGCAACCTTGATGTTATTATCCCCTGCTTCCTGAGGGATAACCAGGAGTGATGAAGCCTCTCTGTTAGGATTAGAAGCAGTTTTACCTCCAGCAATCTAATATAATTCTCCTGACGTTACACAGTGCTTTACTTAACCTCAAAGTACTGAGCAGTATATCCCAATTGATACAGAGCAGTACTATCAGGTAGGTTTACTAGTTGTCTTATCTTTCTAGTTAGTGTAATTGGATAAGAAAGCTTTCCCCCAGGAAAAATGGTACCAAGGAAAAAGAGGACAAATGAAAGTATAGTGGATTTTTCTGAACAATTCCTTAGCAGCATGGAATTCCGTTTACTTTTACTAGCTTTGAATTTGCCCCAGTTTATCCACTTAGAAGAAATTAATTCTTGCTAATGGAAATCACACTGGTTTTACGTTATACGTAAAAATGGAGCTATTGTAGATGCTCCAGCAGAGTTTACTTAAAAATACTTAGGCAGGCCCACAATGGATTCTTTTTGCCCCAAAGTAGCCTGGCAAGCTAACATGTTGAAAGGATGTAAAGTATTTTGGTTTTGTTTATATTTTCAGGGATTTTTTTTGTTGCCCCTCATCTCAGATGAGTGTCAACAATCTTATTTCTAACTTATTGCAGGATGACCCTGGTTCAGTCTTCCATTATTGCAGTATTTTCAGTCTACAAAAATAAATACTTGCTGATCCTTTTAGCTTTTTTCTTTTTCTTCCTGCACTCTTTCAGTAAATATAGACAATATTTGAAGGCTTTTTGTGTTTTTAATGTTTTTGACAGCAGATCTTTTAGATGTATAGGTGTTGTTCAGATGCAAAGCAATAGAGATTACTAAAATCTCAAAAATGGAGGTGAGGTAAATTGTCTCACATACAACTCTAAGTTCAATATCTGTTATCACTGTCTCATGCATAAAGCTGTGTGTGCTCATTTATGCTCCCTTAAAAGCGTGTCTGTCTCATAAAATACAAAAGCCAAGAGGTTTCAGTTCAGCAAAGAATAGAAGCATAGCAGATTTAGAGGAAGTATGGAATGAATTCCTGTAACTACCTAAAATGGGGCTTTCATGTGTCTTTTTTTTTTTTTTTTTTTAATTAGTCTGGCGTGAAGTGTCCTTAATTTCTGTAAGAGGCTATTTGATGTGGGAAAAAAGCTTTGAATGATTTTGTTTTGAGATACAATCCCTAAAGTATTGGAGGGGTTGGTGGTGGTGTAGGGTTTTTTTGTTTGGTTATTTTGGTGGTTGTTGTTGTGATTTTAGGGTTGGGGCGTTGTTTGGGTTTATTTCCTTATGTTTAGACATTTTACTGTCTTGTTTGTATTTCCTGTTTGCCTGGCAGATTTTTAATTGAGCTGAATTTTGAGGGTTTTGGTTGGTTGGTTGATTTTAATTTGTATAACGCAAAGTGAGCCCTCTTAGACAACTCCTCATCAGTGTGCTTTCTCTGGCAATCAAGAAAGTGGCCAAATATTGCTTAAGCATCAGATCTTATTGTGTGCTTGTTTTGATTTTGTATTGTCACCTACCCTAAACTAAATAAATTAAATAATGCACATTTGTCTTTCAAAATCTATGTAAAGTATCACCACAGGCATCTCTATACTGCTGGATTTGAAGATTATCAGTTGGGTTTTGAGCATGGCTTTCAAAGACACAGTTGTGCTTCCTTTCCTTTAAGATGCTTGCTGGTTATATGTTCCATAGATCTCAGCAGTCTACTGAAGACTGCCTGGATAATGCGGAATTTCATGCCTGTGTGCAATTAGACTTCATGGTTTGTTGAAAAGAAGATATTAAAAGAATAAAATAAGAAAGAAAATATTCCCGTAGACAAGAGGTATCTGCTGTATCCAAAGCAAAATTGTTTGTCTGAAGTTTTTTAAAGAAGCAGTAAGAGGGGTGAGAGTCCAGATTTGCAGAATTTCTAAGGCAGGACATTTTCTTCTTTTACATGATAGCTGAGTGATTTGTGCATGCAGTGAGGATATAGGAGGCACAAATTCTTTTCTGCCTCAGAGGATTTCAACTTAAATCTCAATCATAAGGACAAAGTGTCTGATGGGAGAAGAGCAGGCTGCTGGACCCATGGGTTACAGCCCATGTTCCATTATGTGTTTGAACAGCCTATGCAAAGTGAAATGGTCAGAGAGGCAGGCTGGAGCTTCAGGGCCCAGAATAATCCTCTCTGAGTAGTGACAGAATCCCTGGGCCTGGGTCGCATAAGGTGGTGTTGAATAAAGAAGAAAACTGGGTTTAAATCCTCCACATCTTAAATGATGGCTTTAATTGCTATGTGTTGATTATGTGTTGATTTCAAGAGGTAAGTCTCTCCAAATAAACAGTGCCACAACAATTGTTTTAATAATTAAGGAAAAGATTTTCCCAGTACTGCAGGCCCTCACCAAGTATCTGCTTTTGTTGCGGGGGCTTATCACATAAAGGCACAGCACTTTACCCATTTGTTCTACCACTGTGCTGGAGGGTTTATGGGTCCAGATAGAGGTGAACCAATTAAATTCAGGAATTTGAAGGCATCAGCAGCCCTCTGGATGAAAAGCTGGTGACCTTTGCTTGCAGAGACAGCTACTAGTAAGACTTATGTAGAAGTCCTGCCTTAAGTCTTTTGAAATACTGTGTAACGCAATAGTTAAAATCCTGCAGCAGGATTTTAACTGTTCTTAGGGTCTGTCTTAAGTCTGTTCTTAGGGTTTTACCTATTCTGCCTGGAACAACTCCAGAGGTAGTGAGGGACTTCCCAAAAAGATGAAATCAAGGCTTTACTTTCAATTCCACATTCTGTTATATAGCCTTAAACAGATCTGTATTGATTGACAAGAATTGGTAAAATTAATAATACAGTAGTTATAAACTCTAAGTCCTTCCTTTAATATTATATTACAGAAAAAATCATGGAATACTAAGTAAACATCTGACCACAGTGTGCCAGCATTGGACTGGTTGGATTTTTGTTCCCTATTATTAAGACTGTGTAGCGGGTTTGGTTTGTAACTGGGCAGAAACACCAATTCAGTGTAGTGGTTTGGTCCAAAATACTCATTACTGTTTACCTTCTGTGAGATAAGAATTAGGAGAAATGCAAAGCAGGCACAAAACTTGAGAGAATATAAAGAAGTTTATTAACAGACCTAAAAGAAGAAAAAAAAATTATACCACCTTCAGAACTCTCCTCCTCCCCCACCTTTCTCCCTTCTCCCACTGACCATGTAAAAAGACAACCCTTGAGATGTTCTGTCTGTTTACCACTTCCATAATAACCTTGTTCAGTCCATTTAGGAAGAGAAGTCTCTTCTTGCTCGTGCTATGAAAACATTATCACAACGAGACAGCCGCCTACTTCCAAATATTGTTCAGTCCATTTAG